>NC_057013.1:1104562-1120221 GCF_000002595.2 Chlamydomonas reinhardtii | reverse complement strand
GAGCACCCGCCGTGCAAGCTGCTGGCATTGCATTGTGCGCTTGGCGTCCGTGGCGACAATTGTAAGCTGGATCCAGAAAGTGGCCACATTAACGGCATTCATATCCGCTGCCCGAGTCTGGTAAAGGATTTCCAGGTCCGTGAGCCCGCGGGTGAAACGGATTTCTTTGTTGAGCTCGATATGCACTGCGCTTAGGCGTGCTGGGTAAACGTTGTTTAGCGCGCCCAGGGTGCGGAGCATGGACGCATACAGGTGCAACGCGGGGTCAGGCCGAATGGTCGCCCGTGGGGTTCCAGGCTTATCGCGGGTAAGTATGACTACCTGGGTCACGGCAACCACGCGACGCTCGGTAAATTGGTAGGTATCGGTAAGTAACTCCGTCGCGTCATTGGGCGGGCTTTCGTTTCGTTTTTTAACACACACACACACACACACACACACACACACACACACACACACACACACACACACACACACACACACACACACACACACACACACATATATACACATACACACACACACACACACACACACACACACCATTCACATGCCCGTGACACTTCCTCGCTGCCGCCCTATGCCCATGCTTCCACATTTGCCTATAGGTGAGCTCGACTACGACCAGCGGGCGGGAATCTGGGAATTAGGCGTGCTGGGTAAACGTTGTTTAGCGCGCCCAGGGTGCGGAGCATGGACGCATACAGGTGCAACGCGGGGTCAGGCCGAATGGTCGCCCGTGGGGTTCCAGGCTTATCGCGGGTAAGTATGACTACCGGCGGTGGCGACTCGGGCCATTGGATTACCAAACAGAACGGCACCAAGGTGTGTGGGGGTGGAGGCGGAGAGGTGGAGGCGGGGCTGTAGTGATCAGTATGTCCCGAGAGTATTGGAGGTCCAGGACCAGAGGAGATTGATCAACACATGCGGGGCCCCACCCAGCAAGGCCACAGCAGCAGCCCCTCTTACGGCAAACGGCGACATGCCCTCATTCAATCCATTCCCTGCACAGGTATTTGTCCAAGATGGAGTTGAGTACACGGGGACTCAGGCCTGGAAGCGCTACCGAGGAGACGCCGGCGGCGGAGGCGGAGGCAGCAGGGGCGGAGGAGGCCGGGGGCGGTTTAAGAGCAAGGGCAAGGGCAGGGGCAAGGGTCGAGGCAAGGCGGGCGGCGCGGCGGGCGGTGTGGCCAAGAAGGCGGCGGCGGCTGTGGGTGGGTGGATTGCCAAGGGCGGGGCAAAGGGCGGTAAGGGAGGCGGAAAGAAGAAGTAGAGATCTCAGAATGCCCTCAGGTGGGCGCTGCAAATGGCGACGGCGGCAGTTAGTTGTGGTGATGCGGGCGGCGGGTGCGGACGTGACGTGAAGCTGGATGAAGGAGAGCAGGGCAGCATGGTGCAGGCGTGTCCGCTTTGCTTTCCATCGCATTGTCAGCGTTGTGTGTGAGGTGGGGTTGTATCCGGGGGCGCCCTTTGCTTGTGTGGGTGGTGATGTCTATGTCGCACATCGCCCTCCCCCCACACACACGCCGACCGCATGTATGCACCCCCCCCCCACACACACACACACGCTGACCGCATGTATGCACGCCCCCCCCTACACACACGGGATTGGTTCAACGTTAACCCCTACACACGCACACACACACACACACACATACACACACACATACACACACGCACACACACACACATACACACACACACCAGCCCCGCACCACCACCACCAGGTGATGGACGTGCTGGAGGAGGCGCAGCGCCGCGACCTCAAGCTGGCGGTGTGCAGCGGCGGCCGCAAGGACGCAGTGGAGCGGGTGAGGGTGCGGGCGGGTGGGCGTGTGGGGGCGTGTGGGCGTGTGTGCAGCATAGCGGCGCCAGCCAGAGCCTTCGCTCCTCCCGGCGTCCATGGAAAAGCAATCCGTCCAGGCCCGCCCGCCAACCCTCCCATCTCCCTTCCCCTGGCTTTCCCCCGCAACCCTACAACCTCCCCTCCGCCCCCCCTGATGACGCCCTCTTCCACCTATCTTCCACAGTCTCTGGCCGAGCGCGGGCTGGCCGACCGCTTCCAGGCTGTTGTCACCTCGGCGGACGTGCAGCACTGCAAGCCCGCGCCAGACATATTCGTGATGGCGGCGGAGAAGCTGGGGCTGAAACCCGAGGAGTGCGTGGTAAGCCGAGGGCAGTTGGCATGGCGTGGCGTGGCGTGGCGTGGCGGGAGTCACAAGAGCCACCAGTTGCTTTCTTGCCAGGTCGCTGTGCTACTGCTAGTCTGCTACGGCGTTACTGCTGTTGTTGACTCCAGTTCATCCCATCCGCCGACCCGCTTCCCCGGTGCTGCGCCTCCTCCCCCCGCCCCACCACACACACCACACTCGCCCCGCCAGGCGTATGAGGACGCGGTAATGGGGCAGCGCTCTGCTCGCGCCGCCGGCTACCTGGCCGTCATTGACGTGACCGGGCTGGAGGGGCACCCGCAGCATGAGGAGCACGGGGAGGAGAAGGGGGGCCGGGCCTGATGCGGAGCAGGGGGGGAACGGCGGGCAGCAGGCGCAGCATGGGCAGGGGCGGGTCAGGGGTAGAAGGTGGGGAGGGAGCCGGTGACATTTGAAGGACGGTGATGACTTGAAGGCAGTGCCATTGCGCGGACTTGGACAGATGGCGGTATTGGGTATGACGCGGCGATACAAACTGGGGGCGAGAGGAATGCTGACTGCATCTGTTGGCGCCATCGGAACCATGAATGGAACCTGAAACAGTAGAAGCTGGCAGGCGGGAAGGCACGGTGGTGTGTGCGCAAACCCGCATGGGAACGGGAAAAGCTTCGTATCGGGCCCTGTCCGATTGTGTTATTAAGCAAGTTGAAATCGTGCGTGTGCGAGGAGCCAGCATTATGAGCCTCTGACGCACTCCTCCTCTCAAACTTCTTCTCTAGCTGTTCAGTGATAGGATGGCTTGGCGGATAACACCAAACCACTACGATGTTGTTGTTATTGGATCTGGGTTGCCTGAATGCCTGGTCGCCGGGTGAGCAGGCCGCGTGTATAGCGATCGTCGCGAGTTGGCTTTGTCGTCTGATGGCGAAAGCCGCAGAGTTCCCTATGAAAGTTTGAAGTAATTGAAAGTATTCGAACGCGCTACCCGGTTGCAGGTCGCTGGTCAAGTCGGGCAAGAGCGTGCTAATTATCGATGCGGTGGACACATACGGCACCGACTTCGCGTCGTTCACGCCCGCAGCGCTTCAGGACGTCATACAATCGCAGCAGCAGCACGCGGCGCAGCCCGGCGAGGTCGGCGAAGCCGGCTCCAACACATCGCAACACCCCGCACCGGCTTCCCGCCAGCTCCAGCAGCCCGAGCATGAGCATTCCATGCCCGACGCGCTCGTGGCTCCGGCCCCGCTGCCGCCCGGCTGCCGGCTGCTGCGACTGCGCCAGCGGCCGCTGCCGGTGACGGGAGGCGTCCGGGCGATGGCGGTGCCGGGGGAGGAGGGCGGCGGGCCGGCGGACCGGCGCAGCTACATCCTGGACCTGGTGCCCAAGGTGCGAGGGCTGGGGTGTGGTGGGGGTGGCCGCCTATGGAGGGCAGAGGAGAGGACTGGGCGAGAATGGCCGGCGCGGTGTGGCGGGCAGGGTAGCGGATAAGTGGATGCGTGCTTGCGTGATGTCTGGCGGGCTTCTGTTGCTGGTGTTAGCGCCACCGCCCGCCTCCTCCCACCTTCCTCCCTGCTCCTCCTCACTACTACCCCCCCCCCACCCGCCACGCTCCTCTCCCCCCCCCAGCTGGTGTACCAGGGCGAGGCGCTGGTGGACCTGCTGGTGCGCTGCCGCGGCCACCACTACCTGGAGTTCAAGGCGGTGGAGGGGGGGTGAGCGGCTGTTTGGGGATGGGGGGGGAGCTGGGGGGAGAAGGAGCTGGAGGGAGGAGGAGGAGCTGGGGGGAGGAGGAGGAGCTGGGGGGAGGGAGGAGGGAGCGGTGAAGTCACAAGTACGAAGGGGGAGGGCGATCTGGGGGGCCCTACCCAAGCGACTGTGCAATACCGGCATGTCCATCATCTTCGTGTTGTACAATCAAGCAGCAAACCCCTCTCCGCCGCACCCGCCCCCGCCCCGCAGCTACCTGCTCCAGGACGGCGGCCTGCAGCCGGTGCCGGCGGGCCGCGCCGACATCTTCCGCGACCGGCGGCTGGGGCTGGGCGACAAGCGGGCGCTCATGCGCTTCATCAGCGGCTGCGTGGAGGCGCGCGCGGGGCAGGGACACCTGCAGGTGGGGGGAAGGGGAGCGGGAGAGAGCGAGCGTGTGTGTGTGTGTGTGTGTGCATGTGTGCATGTGTGCATGTGTGCGTGTGTGTGTGTGTCTGTGCGTGCGCGTGTGCGTGTGAGTGTGGCGTGTGGGCGGGGGCGCGATCCGTCCAGCAACCAAACATCTGCCTCTGCCTCTCATCCCACCCACAACCCCCCCACGCCACCCCTCCCCAAACCTCCGCCCCCAACCCCCGCCCCCCAGGCCGCCCTGTCCAGCTCCTCCACGCCCCTGGCCGCCGTGCTGGCCGACCAGGACCTGCCGCCGCGGCTGCGCGAGCTCATCCTGTACGGCATCGCAATGGCCCACACCGACCAGGAGCCCACCAGCAGCAGCAGCAGCAGCATCGCGCCGGAGGGGGCGCAGGAGGAGGAGCGGGAGAAACAGGAGGCAGCGACAGCAGGGGCCGCAGCATCCGCGCCAGCGCCATCAGCGCCACCAGCGCTGGCGTTAACACATGCGGCACCACCAGCACCCGCACCACTCGCACCACCAGCAACCGCACCAGCAGCGCAGCAGCTGCTGAGCGGCGCGGCGGGCGCGGCGGCTCTGGAGCTGCTGACTCGCAGCCAGGGCCGGTTCGGGCACGAGGGCGCCTTCATGGTGCCCAGCTACGGCTGCGGCAGTGTGGCGGAGGGCTTCGTGCGACTGGCGGCGGTGCATGGCGCGGTCACGGTGCTGCGGCAGCCGGTGCAGGCGCTGGTGCTGGGCGGGAGGGGCGCGGCGGGGCGGCGGCTGGCGGCGGCGCTGGAGCGGGAGGAGCGGGAGAGGGAGCGGGAGAGAGAGGAGAAGGAGGGGACGCGGGAAAAGGAGGGCGGGGGGAGCCAGGAGCAGCCGAGTAAGACGGAGCAGGTTGTGGAGCAGGCGGAGGAGGAGGAGCGGGAGGAGGAGGAGGCGGCTGGCGAGGAGGAGGAGGCTTGCCTGGGCATCGTGACGGCGGCGGGGCAGGTGGTGCGCTGCGGCCGCCTGGTCGCCGGGGAGGGCACTCTCAGGTGCAGGCGGCGCGGGCGGCGTGAAGCGGGAGGAGTTCAAGTCGAAACACGCGGTCCGTGTCGGCCGCCGCCTGCCGCATCTGGGCCACACAACGCCAGCTCATCCATGGCTTCTTTAACTCTAGTACTTACCCGCAGACCTTCACAACCCCTCCCTCCCATGCCCACGCATGCAAACCTCTTGCAGATGCCTGGAGGGAGCCAGCGGTCGCTCCGGGCCGCAGCCGCCACCGGCACAGGCGGCCGTGTCCAGGGCTGTAGCAGTGCTCGACGGGCCGCTACTGCCGGCGGCCGCGCCAACGGCTGTGGCGGCTGCTGCTGGAGCTACTGCCGGTGCTACAGCCTCGGCACAGCCTCAGCCGCAGCCGCAGTCGCTTGTGTGTGTTGTGGTGCCGCCGCGGTCGGGGGGCGTGGGCGGCGCCGCCATCGGCAATCCGCACCCGGTGCAGGGGTTGCAGATGGGCGCGTCCACACACGTGTGCCCACAGGGCAGGTGCGCGGGGCGGGGCGGGGCGGGGCGGGGCGGGGCGGGGCGGCGGGCTGGGATGGGGCGGCTTTTGGGGAATGGGCTCCTGCCTGGCGAGCGGGCAGGTGGGCGGTGTGGAGAAGAAGAAAGGTATGTCCGTTGACGGTCAAAACCCCCACGGCCTACACGGCATTCAGCCCGCCCTGCTGCCTGTCGCACACCGGTAGGCACACGCAGTGAGCAGGTGCTACGGACGCACACGAAGCCAGTGCAGCACGTGCCCGTGTGCACCCCACATGACGATTTCCCACGCCAACACCAACCACACGGGCACACACGCAGGTACCTGCTGTACCTCAGCACGCCCGCCAGCCCCGGCTCCGGCTCCGGCCCCGGCTCCGGCTCCGCGCACGCCGACCTGTGGCGCGCCCTGGCGGCCCTGGCGGACGTGTCCGGCCTCACAGACCTGGGCACCGAGCCGCCCTCAACACAGGGCGCGGGTGGGGCGGCGGCGGCAGTGGCAACGCGCGCAGCAGCAGAGGCGGCGTTGCCGGAGGGAGCGGCTGAGGTAGGGCCGCGCCGGCCGCGTGTGCTGCGAGCCTGGTTCTTCCGCCAGCCGGTGACCTCGTACCAGCAAGAGCAGGAGCAGGCGGCGGCCTCCACCGGGAGCGGCGCAGCGGCTCTCGGGGCGGGCGGGCTGCCGGGGGCGGTGGTGTCGGTGCCGGGGCCGGACGGCTCTCTGGCGGGTTACACACACGTGCTGCAGGCCACAGAGCGCGTGTTCAGGTGCGTAGCCGGGGAGTGGGTGTGTTCACGTGTGTGCGCTGACTAAAGGAGGGAGTCCCACTATCCTGTCGTCAAACGTTCATCAGCATAAGGACACGCACACATACACACACACACGCACACACACGCACAGGTCCGCCTTCCCCGACGCCACGTGGCTGGCTGACATGGACTTCAGCAAGCAGCGGCGGCAGGAGCAGGAGCAGGGGGAGGGAGGCGACGGCGGCGAGGGGCAGGAGGGCGAGGAGGGCGCCGCGGGTGGCGGCGGCGGCGTTGAGGAGGAGGAGGACGAAGACGCGGACGCTATTGATGACTTGCAGGCGGCACTGGCCAGGCTCAAACAGGTGTGGGGTTCTGATATCACTTGAAGTGCGCGAGACGTGTATCGTATAGCGGGTTTGCGCTGGCGAGCTGTTCTAGTAATGCGGGCTTTGCACGGCATCTGTCTAGGTTGCACGGCATCTGTCTAGGTTGCACGGCATCTGTCTAGGTTGCACGGCATCTGTCTAGGTTGCAAGAAGTAGCACCGGCGCACCGCGCGGCAGGGCCGTTTGCAAAGAACTGCACATGTGTGTGCCGTGTTGCCGCACGCAGGCCGAGGCGTGAGGAAGAGGAACGCGCGCGCTGCTGCGCAAGTGCCAGGGAGCACAGGACGGAGCTCAAGGGGCGGGGTGGGACGGCTGTGGTCCGGACTGCAGGATGTTGCATGGGCCCCGGTCCCGCCCCCTTACCGCATGTTATGATGCAGACACATGGAAGTCTGGGAATGGGGACACGGCTGTAACACGCACACACATGTACGGCACATGAGCAAACTGCTGCTTCTGCTGCACAGTCTTCAAGAATGTTCGCAGCCATGCTTACACATGCTCAGTCGCCAGCCACAGCCGCAGCGTAAGAACCGGCCATCCGGCGACACGTCGGTCCTCTCCATCGCCGCAAAAGCAGTGCAATCACCTCCTTGACTTTGCCGAGCATGAGCCACGCCAAACCATGAGAACTTCTGCCCCCTTGGCAGCATTGGGTGACTGAAACACACCCGAAAACACAGAGGCGCTTACACGAACTCCAGCTCCTCAGCTGGAGTCACGGCCAGCCAAATTTCATCCGCCACCTACCTCTCCTTGCCCGAACACACATGCGGCGCTTTCATGCGCCCAACGCAACGTCCCGCCTGTCTGATTCTTAGCCATGCAAGCTCTTCACAAACTCATTCCGCGAGCCCCACCTCACGACCGGCATTCCCCTGGCTTTGCCCTCCAGTAAAAAGCCCCCCACCCGCGTTCACCTATCCATGGATGCTGCGCAACATTCACACACACAAACACCTCCTTGTGCTCTTCAACACACACACACACACACACATGCGCACGGTGCAGCCATGCATGCAACACCACCACAACCGCACACGCACCTCCCCCGGCGCCGTTCCTTCCCCTCCTTTCCACCACCACTCCTGCCCCCGCCCCTACACCACACCAATTCCACACCACCACTACGCCACGCACTCGCACCCGTCGGGCTTGGCACAGCCGTCGCAGGGCTCCGCGCAGCCGCGGCCCGGTATGTGGCCGCACTGGAAGTTGGGCAGCGTGCGCAGGCGCGCGTACTGCTCGTACTGCGCCCGCCGCCACTTGCTGCAGCGAGTGCACTGGATCCAGTGCTCCACACTCTGTGTGTCGTACGTACGACGGGCGTGTGTGTGTATGTGTGTGGGAGAGGAGGGAGAGAAAGAGTGAGCAGGGGCGGAGTGGAGTGGAAGGTGGAAGGTTGGAGCGTGTAAGGAGGTGAAAGGGAGCGCGTCCAAACCCAAACCCTAACCCTAACCCTAAACCCTTTGCCGGGTGGCGGCGTGTGGGTGAAAGGGATGATGCGTACCCATTATGCCGTCCTGCTATACACGTCTACCCTGCCCCCTTCTCCTCACCCGTCATGCCTGGACACCACATACCCTTGGCACACACCCCGCACACACACATCACACCACACGCCGACTCACATTGGCAAACTCCAGCGCCGCCAGCAGCGGCCGGCTGTTTTGGATCTTGGCGAGGGCCGCGTCCGCCGCCGCCAGCACCCGGCCCGCCGCCTCGCGCGCCGGCGGGAAGTTGTACGGCGAGAGGCCGGGTTCGTTGTACTTCATGCAGTTGTCGTGCAGCAGTTGGAAGTCGGCTCGCAGCTGAGCGGGCGACGCGTACTGCAGGTCGGCGACCTTGGTGGAGCCGGGGCGCTTGCCGCCGATCTTCTGCTCGATGAACTCCAAACACATGACGTTCTGTTGTTATAATAAGGGATTACAAGGGTTCGGGGGTTTGAAATTTGCGTATCGGACTTGGGTTGAAAGACTTGGGAGTTGAAAACGAAGTTGGAGATGTGTGCGGAATGGCTAGGGATCACTGGGAGGGGCTGGGATCCCGCCCCACCGCCCCACCGCGGCCTCGCCCCCGTTTCCTTCCCCCTCCACCCCTTCTGCCCCTGCCCCTACCCCTGCCCCTGCCCGTGCCCCACACACCTGCCCCACACACCTGCCCCTGCCCCTACCCCTGCCCCACACACCTGCTGCGGCACGAAGTTGTAGTAGTCCTTCATCTCCCTCACGTCCGGCGCCTTGTTGAACCAGTTGAGAGCCAGGTTCACCTTGCGAGCCGCCAGCAGCACACCCGAGTAAGCCTTGCGCATCGTAGCCTCCGCCCTCGGCAGTGTCATCTCAAGCCCCCGCCCGCCTCCTCCTCCTACCCCGCCGCCAGCGGCGGCGGCTTCGCCGTCAGCGGCGCCGGCTCCGCCGGCAGAGGAGGCAGCTCCTCCGCCACCGCCGCCGCGCTTGCGGCGGCGGCTGCCGCCGCCGCCCTCCTCATCGTCGTCGTCGTCCTCCTCTTCCTCCTCGTCGCCGCCGCCGTCGTCGTCGTCATCATCGTCCTCGACGTATTTGCGTTTGCTGCCGGCGGCACGCGCCGCGCGCTGCGAGCGGCCTGAGGCGGTGGAATGCGACTGACGCGGCTGCTGCTGCTGTGGCGGCGGCGGCGGCGCCGGCGGCGGCGCGCGATACTGCTGCTGCGGCACCGGTGCCGGCGGCGGCGGCGCGTACACAGGCATCGGCGGCGGCGTGAACGCCACCGGCGCGGCGGCAGCGATGGCAGCTGGCGGCGGCGGCGGCGCCGCCGCCACACGCTGCGGCGCCGCCACCACCGGCGCTGGCGGTGGCGCCGCCACCGCCATCTCTACATCCTGGGCTGGCGGCACGCCGCCGCCCGAGGCGGCGCCGGCGCCGGCTCGGCGGCTGCGGCTGGCGGCAATGCCCTCCGGCTCCGCCGCCGGCGGCGGCTTGCCGCGGGCGCGATTGGTGGTGCCGCGGGGCTTGTACTTCGCCGCTGGCGCCTCTTCATCCTCGCTGCCCTCCTCCATCCAGTCCTCGCCCTCATCCTCCTCATCCTCCAAGACGTCATTGAAGTCCTCATCCGGCTCCTCCGGAATGTCCTCCTCCTCATCGTCATCGTCATCGATCAGGTCAAACTCCTCCTTGAACCGCTTCTGCCGCGGCGCGCGCTCGCGGTACTCACGAGCCGCGCCGCGGCCGCCGCCGCGGCCCCCGCGGCCGGCGCGGCCACCGCCACGACCGGCGCCGCCGGCGCCGCCGCCGCGGCGGCGGCCGCCGCCGCCACCGCCGCCAAAGCCGCGGGGCCGGTTCATCGGCAGGTCTTCATCGCTGGCATAGGCGTCCCAATCCTCATCCTCGCTGATCACAACGTCCTCGTCATCCTCATCGATGGGCTCCTCCTCCTCCTCCCGGATCTTCTTGGACGGCCGCCGCCGCGCCGCGCGCCCGCCCGTCTGCGGCGTCACGCCGGCGCCCGCGCCGCCAGGCGTGCCGTCAGCGGCGGCGCCGCCGGCGCCGTCGGCCCCGGTGGTGGTAACGGTGCCGGCGGGCGCGGCGCTGTCAGTTGGGGCGGCGCCGCCGTCAATGCCGCCGTCGGCTCCGCCGCCGCCGCCGCCGTCGTCGAGCATGTCCTCCGTCTCCGTTTCGTCGGTGTCGCTGAGACTCACCTCGCCAGCGAAGTTGGGGCATTGCCTGCGGGGGCCGCGGGGGCACGGGGTTGTATGCCACACAGGTACACGGATCACGGGGGCATGGGGTTAGATGTCACATGCGACGTGCAGCACCAGGACCTGCGCTACACAGCACAAGGGAAAGAAACCCGCCAGGCCTGTGTGTTGCGGCTAGCACCGGGTACCCGGCAGCTACGGCTGGCTAATGCTAAGCCTGCAGGTAGTGAAAGGTACTGGCACCGAAACACCCACCTCAGCCAGCCTGTGGGCTCGCACTTCTGACACGCCGCACGGCACCCAACCGCCAACCCAACCGCCAACCCAAGCACCACCCAACCCAACCGCCGACCTAACCGCCGCGCAGCAGCACCCCAGCGCCGCACCGCGTGTAGGCCTTGTGTCCGGGCTGTCCGCAGTCGGCACACACGTTGGCTTGCTGCTTCACACGCGGCGCGGCGGGCTTGCGCGGCTTGGGCGGCGCGTTGGGGTCGCGCGGCGGCCGCGGCTTGCGCTCCTTCGGCGGCTTTGCCTCCTTGGCCTCCTTGGCGGCCTCCTCCTTGGGCTCGGGTCGCGGCTTGCCGGCGCGGCGGGTGGTGCCAGCCGCCATGCGCCGCATCACCTGTACCGCGAAACACACCAGACACGCCAGACACGTGTGAGTGGATGCGTGCGAATGCGTGTGCGTGTGTTGTGTGTTTTCAGATTGATTTGTTCGGGGGTGTTGAAGGGAGCTTAGCGTTAGACACAGCGCGTCGCAAGCAGCGCAGCCTCCTTCATTCGTTGCTGGTCACCCCTCACAGCCAAACCTTGTATACACACACCGTCGCTTTGCTGCATCGCATACCGTACACTGTCTTTGCGCTATGTTTTCCTTGTGCTCTTTAACACACACACACACACACACACACGCACAGTCCGCTCACCCGCGCCTCCGGGTCATCCTCGTCGTCGTCGTCTGAGCCGTCGTCGTGGTCATCGCCGCTGCCGTCAGCGCCGCCGCCGCCGCCGCCGCCGCCACGGCCGCGGCCGCCGCCACGCCGCCGGTAGGTGCCGCGTCCTGCGCAACAAGCGGCACCACATTCCTCAAGCCACCAGTCAGCACTTACATTTATTACATTCACCCGCACGCCGCGCCCCTATACCACCAGCCTGTCTCAGACCTCAGTGCCGCAATGCTGCCGCTGCCCTAAAACCCCCCGCGCGCGCGCGCGCACCTTCGCCGCCGCCCCGCCCTCGGCCGCGGCCGCGTGTGGTGTGCGTGCGCACGTAGGGTCCCGGCATGAAGTTGGAGGCGGGCGGGTGCAGCACGGCCTGGCCGAAGCCGCCCTGCTCGCCGCGGTTGAGGCCCCTGCGCGTGTGGCGTGCGTGTGGCGCGTGGCAAGGGGAGGGTGGGGATGAGGATCGGGGATGGGTAAGGGGGATTGCAGGGATGTTTGGAAAAGCGGTACAGGATGCACTGAAGACTGCGGACGAAGTCGTTACCACATTTGGGGGAGGGTGGTGGTTGGGGGTTGGGGTTGGGGGTTGGGGGTTGCAAGGATGTTTGGGGGTTGCGGGTTGAGGGTTTTGGTGGTGGGGGTGTCGAGGCGAGGCGCGGCGACCAGGGAAATGCCAGGTTGGTTGCAGCAGCGCTTCAGAGAGGCGCAGGTGCGGGTATCGAGGCACGCAGGCGTGCGTGGGAGCATGCCGCCAGATGCAAGCAGGCGTTACGCGGCCCGTCACAAAGTCCCTCGCCTTCCACGCCGCAACAAACCACACACCCACAAAACCAAACCGTACCTGCCCCCCCATACATATGATTCACATAAACTGCCACCACTCCCCCCCCCACCTGTTGACGGTCTGCATCTCCATGCGGTCCCTGTACAACAGCTCGCGCCGCCCCACCACCGCCGGCACGCCGGTGTCTGGGTCGGGCGGCCCCAGCAGCTCCAGCGTGCGGCGGATGCGCCGGTCCTTGGCCTTGGCCTCCAGCGGGCCGCCCTGGGGGGGGGGCGAGGGAGCGAGCGGGGGAGTGAGGGGGTTGACGGAGTGAGGGAGTGAGGGAGTGAGGGAGTGAGGGGACGTGGTGGGGAGGAGGGAGCAAGTACGGCGGCGCAAAACTCCAAGGACAAAGGAGGCGGGAAAGGAGTTGTGGATAATGCCTGCCACCATCCCATGAAATGAGAAAGCAAAACCGAAAGAGAGGAGGAGATTATGGGAGGAGGGGGGGTGCAGGAACAGCCGGAAACGAGGATTACATGGTGACAGGAGAACGTGACAAGAAATGACATAACACTTAAACAGATAGGCGCGCGGTCATCAGGAGACAGCAGCTGGCCGCCCGGCCATGTCCCACCTTTTTGGGCTTGCCGCCCGCCGCCTTGTCGCCGCCGGCTCCCAGGAAGCCCTCCCGCGCCAGCTCGGCGTAGGCGCGCCGCTCCTCCTCGTCCTCGGCAGCGGCGGCGGCGGCGGCCGAGGAGGCGGCGGAGCGGCGGCTCAGCGGCCTGAGCAGCCCATAGTCTGAGGGGCGTGTGTGCGTGAGCGTGTGTGAGAGAGGGGGAGAGAGCATTTGTTAAAAAAGGGGGGTAGAACGACAAAACGAGTGCGCGCCGGCCCATGCATTTAGTGTTGAGAGCATGTGTGTATGTGTGTGTATGTGTGGACGCGTTCAAAATATGTGCGCATGTTGTCAGTCATGCCCTTGAGGCGGCAGGTGGAGTTGGGAGCACGGCACGAGCAAGGGCGAAACCCGTGCCCCCCTCACCCACTCCCACTCCCGCTCCCTCCCCACCCACCCACTCCCTCCTCCCCCACACGCGGGCACGCACCCTCCTGCGGCGGCCCCCAGTCGCGGTCGCGCCGCAGCGCGTCCAGCTGCTTCTGCAGGATGGCGGCGGCGGTGCGGCGCGCGCCGCCGATCTTCTCCGTGACGTTGATCTTCTGCATGCGCACGTAGTGCTGGTTGAAGCCCTCCGTGCCCTCCAGCGCCGCCTGAGTGGCCAGCTTGCGGACCAGGTCGATGCGCCGCCACCTGCAGGCGCGGGCGCGGGCGCGGCGGCGTGGCAGGCAGGAGGAGGGGGGGGCCAAGCGGCGTGCGTCAGCAGCGCGGCAGGCGGCGGCGCGGCAGTCAATACGACAGGGAGAGGGGCAGCCCGCGTTAGCTTGCGCACACATGGACCCCGGCGCCGTGTGCGCGGTGAGAGTTGAGACCGGAGGAACGACCGGAGGAACGCCGCAGCGCCCCCGCCTTCCCACGGGTGCCCCACCCCCTCCCACCCCTCCCACCCCGCCCACCACCCCCGGCCCCCGTATACGCGGCTGCAGTTTCTCCTTGAAGCGCGACTGTTTCCTTGCGGGATTGGTTCAAAGTTCACACCCTCCGCCCCCCCCCCCCGCCTCCCCTCCCCGCCCCCCCCGGCCCCCGCACCTGTTTGTCATGCTGTCCACCACCTCCTTCTTGACGCCCCAGCCCATGAGCATGCGCCCCGCCTCCTCGTGACCCAGCTTGCGCAGGTCGGCGTCCGTGCCCGTGATGCTGCCCTCGGCGGGAGGCTTCTCCTGGGGGGCGGTGGGTTGGTTCGGGTTGGTTTGTTGGGTTGTTGATTGGTTGGGTTGTTGGTTGGGGGTTGGGGGTTGGTTGGCTGGCTTGGGAGTTTGGGGAGGGGTTATGAAGTGGTTGGGAAGTGGTTGAGAAGTGTGGTACACATACACACAAGCCTCCACTCCCCCAGCGTCTTCAGTGCATCCTGTACTCCTTTTCAAACCATCTTGGCAACCCCCCCCTCCGTGCCGCACCTTGAGGCTCTCCGGCCGGCCGGTGACGCGGTTCCAGTCGGCCTGGTAGCACAGCCCGTAGCCGCGGCCTGGGGCGGGTGTGGATGCGAGGTGGTGTGTGAGGTGTGTGTGTGGGTAAAAAGAGCACAAGGAAAACACTGCGCAAAGACAGTGTGTGTGTATGGGCGCGGGGGGCGGATGTTGTACTGCACACTAATGACTAGCGGCCGACATTGACTCACGCCTCTCCGCCCACACCTCTCCCCCCACGCCTCTCTCCCCACCCTCCCGGCAGCCTCGCCCCCCCTTTTCCCCCCCCCTAACTCCCCCTTCCCCCCTGACCTGTGGGGTCGAAGGGCCCCTCCACCCTCAGCCATGTGCTGTGGCGCATGTCGCCGCGGGTGGCTGTGGTGTAGGAGCCGGTGGTGACCCAGGGGGCGGTGTTCACGGCCCAGTCAATCAGGCGCAGCGCGTTGCCGGCCTGTGGGTGGTGGGGGTGGAGGGGTTGCGGGTGGAGGTGGAGGTGGAGGGACTTGTAAGTACCAGCGCATACAAAACCAAGCCAAGCCAAACTAGCGCGGAGTGGGGATGGAGAAACGGCTGCAGGTTAGGTGGAGGTAAAAAGGGGGAGTGTTGGAAGGCCGTCGCCCCTCCCGTGCGCCGTGCACGCACCGCCAATCCCCCAAGCACATGCGCATGCCACCCCTCATACCCCCATCCAAGCTGCCCAAACCCCGACAACCCCCCCATCCATCCTCCCCACCCAACACCCCCCCCACCCAACCCCACACCCCACCCAGCCACCCCAACCCACCTTGGGGTTGAGCTCCGCCAGCTGCCGTACGGCGGCCTGCCAGCGCTCCGGCTCATTGCGCGCCACCTCGGTCAGGTGCTGCACGTGCCCCAGCCCCAGGCCCTTGAGCCGCAGCTCCGCCGCGCGCATGGACTCGTACGCGCACACCACGTCGGGGCGCAGCATCTCGCGCAGCTTGGCCTCCTGCGCGCGCGTGCGCGGGTGGGGAGTGTGTGGGGTGTGTGGTGTGTGTCATGGGGGATGATGGCCTCATTCCCAGCAAGCAACAAGAGACACGACGGTCCCAAAACACGGATGAATGGGGTTGTGAAGTGAGGAAGGCGGCGCGATAAGCTACACGGTGCGACGCGGGTGCGTGTGACTGTCTGCGTGCGCCATATAACGCGCGCGAGTAGACACGCCCAGCCCCCAGCCCCCCACCCACCTCCGTGACCTGCACCCCCTCTGGCAGCTCGTACTCGGGGTTCTCCGGCGGCGGCGGCGGCGCCGTGCCCGCCGCCGCCGC
>NC_057013.1:1099549-1104462 GCF_000002595.2 Chlamydomonas reinhardtii | reverse complement strand
GCGCCGTGCCCGCCGCCGCCGCCGCCGCGGCCGCCGCCGCCGCCGCCGCCGCGTCCTTCTCTCGCAGCCTGCAGCCGCACTCCTTCTCCATGCGGCTTCGCACCTCCTCGCGGGGAATGCCGGGCAGCTGGTCGGAGATCTCCTTGAGCGTCACGAAGGGCTTGGCGGCCGGCTGCGTGGGGTGCGCGTTTGGGCGTTTGGTTGAAGCGGTTTTGCGGAGTCAAGGCAATGAACACGGAGTCAAGGAACACCGAGAGCAGCGGGTACTGGTGTTAGGGGTGGGGCGGAGACGGTTGCGCGTGAGGGGGTTTCAGGCACGGGAAAAAGGGGGGTTACGGGCTGAGTGTTTTCGTGTAAGCCGCATGCCACCTTTCCCTCGCCCGACCGCTCTGGCGTCCTCGCCTTCCCTCCTTCCCCCCTTTCCCCACTCCCACTCGTTCCCTCCCCTTTCCCCCCTCTTTCCCTCCTCCTCCCCCCCTTTCCCCCCGGGGTCTCCCTCCAGCTCTCTCCCCCCGTCTCCCCCCCAAACACTCCGCCACCCCTGTCATCATCCCCCCCCATTCTTACGTTCTGCTTCTCCTTGCGCTGCAGCGCCCGCGCCACCGCCACGAACACTCGGTTGCCGTTGTAGCCCTTGATCCACTCGGCGTCCCAGGGGTCGGGCACGCGCTCGTGAGGGTGCTGCTGGCCCACCGTCAGCGTGCCGGTCAGCTCGCGCAGCTGGGGGTGTGTGGGTGTGTGCGAGAGGGGTGTGTGGGTGAGGGGGTGTGTTGGGGTGAAGAGGGGTGAAGACGGGTGAGGGTTTTGGGTACACGGTGCATGGATGCATTTTCAAATTCAGACCAAATGTAACCCCATCAATGTTTGCACAGCACCCACATTCCCGCGTTCCACAACCCAAGGCCCCGCACCCAGGCCGTCGAAAGGCCGCGCACACACATACACACACACACACACACACACACGCCCATACACACACGTGCCCCCACCTGCACGAAGCCGTTGGGCGCCCGCACCAGCAGGAAGTCGGAAGGCCGCGGGTCGTGCGGCGCCGCGGGGGCCTTGAACATGTGTGTGTCCACACACAGCACCGTCAGCCCGGGCGGCAGCGGCGTGTAGAAGGGCGTGTTCTCCGGGCCTGGCGGGGTTCGGGCGGTTGGGGGTGTGGCCGGTGGGTGGGTGGGTGGGAGTGGGCGGTTGGGGGTGTGGCCGGTGGGTGGGTGGGTGTGGGTGGGGGCGCGTGTAAGGGATGGGGATATGACCAAGCCCAACGAGTAGGAGGGTGCTTCAACAGGAGATGGTGTGTCTGGACTCGCTGACTCGAGGCGAGGAAGGCAAAGCACGTGTCTCCTTGGAAAGAAATTGCACATGCTGAATCTGCGTGAAACCTAACAGGCAATGGCACGACGTCAACCAAGCAGGGAAGCTGAACGGGAGGCTCTCCCTCCCCTCCTCCTTTCCTCCCACACCTACCTAGCGGCTGCACAGTCCCCAGCTTCCACAGCTGCCGGCCGCCCGCGGGGCCGGGCTTGCCGCCGCCGCCGCCCGCCCCCGCGCCGCCGGCACCGCCGCCGCCACCGCCGCCGCCGCCTGCCCCCGGCGCCGCCCCGGGCGCTGTGAGGTTGTTGTGCGTCATGTCCTGTGGGGGGGTAGGCGTGTGCAGGTACGTGGGGTGTGGATGTGTAGGTGTGTGGAGGTGTGTGTCTGTGTGGGTGTCATGGTGTGGGTGCGTAGGTGTAGCGTGCACACAAGGGACGGCGGGCTCAACTCGGTGTGTGGTGTACTTCGTCGCCTATCATAGCTGGGGACTGTGCAGCCGCTCTCCCTCCTCCCACACCCCCGCTTCCCCTTTCCCCCTCTTCCCCCAACCATCTTTGCCACCACCCCCCCATGATCGCTTGCGACTGTCGCCTCTGCCTGTGCTCCGCTAGTTTGTCTTGGTTTGGTTTGGTTGGGGCTCGGGCAACTTCTCCCATCCCCTTCAACGCCCCCCCCCACCCCAAGCCCCCCCCCCACCCCACCTGGTCGTCCCGGCGCTGGTAGTAGGTGAGCAGCCGTGCCCCCATGGCGGGTCGTGCCAGCAGCGCCGGGTGCTCCTCCAGGTACTCCAACAGAACCACACGCCCGCCCGTGGCTGGGGAGGGTGGGGGGTGGGGGGAGTGGTGGGAGTGGTGGGAGTGGTGGGAGTGGGGGTGGAGGGTGGGGGGCGGTTACATTCATGATTAATTAAGAAGTGAAGTGGGGGTGGGGGTGGGGTGGTGGAGTGTGGTGTGTTGTGTGGAGCGGAGTGGGTAACGAGGGCAGGGCAGGGAATAGATAGGTGGAGGTTATGGTCATGATTGTTGAGAGAGAAGTGAAGAAGGGGGTTATCGGGATAGGTGGGAGAGGTGAATTGATTGGTGATGATGACTAAGCGAAGTTGGGACGATGCAAAGGTGGGTTGGGGGGGGGGCGTATGCGTACGAGGGAGGGACGGGGACAAGAACCGCCAGCGTGCAGGTGGGGGTGGCACGCCACTCATTCCGTACACACACACACACACACACACACACACACACACACACACGTGCGGCTTCGCTCCCTAACACACGCCCACACGTCCCCACACGCCCACATGCGCACACGCCCTTACACGCACCTGTGAGGCTGGCCTTGGTGCTGAAGGCGGAGGGCGGCTTCAGCGGCTGGCCGGGCTCGGGCAGGTGCGGCCGGCTCACCAGGCGCAGAGCCGGCAGCAGCACGTACAGGTGGTTTTGCTGGGGGAGGCGGGGGGAGAGAGAGGGAGGGAGAAGGGGAGGTGAGGAGGAGGGAGGGACAAGGGGAGGGAGGAGTGGGGAGGAGGGAGCGTTTGCATTGCGGATCGAGGGGGAGCCACCACCACCACACGCTCCCACACGGTCCGTGCTGCCTTCCCCGTTGCGACCCGGCCCTCAACCGCCAACCCCTCTTCCACCCCGACTTTCATGGACGGCTTGTCAGGAACCCCGCCTCCTTATCTCCTCTCCTATACTTGCAAACACTGAATCAAGTCCCCCCTCCCTCTAAACCGCCGCCCCCTCCCCCTCCCGCCCCTGGGCTGGGAATTACAACCCCCTCCCCACCGGCTTGTTGATGCCCGCCTCCGCCAGGTGTGTGTGCGGGCTGAGCGGCGCCAGCGGCCAGCCGCCCAGCAGGCGCCAGGGCAGCTCCTTGTGCTGCGGGAACCCAATGTCCAGCGCATTGCGACCGGCGCCGTCACGGACCTGGGGGGCGTGTGCGTGTGCGTGTGTGAGAGAGAGGTGTGTGAGCGGGCGCAAGACGGGGGTACTGAGTTGGTGGTGAGCAAAGTAGAGTGGCGACTTACCTACGTTTCGTGTACGGGCATGGGGAAACCAACAATCCCGCCCTCCCCTCTGACATCTGATTTGGAAAGGTGAAAGCAACCGCCTCCCTCCCTCCCTCCCCCCCCCTCCCTCCCTCCCTCCCCCCCATCGCTCCCTCCCCCCTGCCAGCCCTCACCGCTAGCACGTCCGCCAGCGTCTTGAAGCTGTGGGAGCTGTCCATGATGCGGTTCAGCACCGCGCCGTTGATGGACCTGGAGGCGGGAGGCGGGGGGGGGGTCCATGCATGTTAAGTAAGACGAGGGGGGGGGAGAGGGCGGGGGGCGGGGGAGGGAGGGGGAGGGGAGGGGGGAGGATTACATCCATGATTAGCTAAGCAAATGGAGGTGGAGGGAAGCAGAGGAGAGGAGTAGTGTGGGTTGGGGAGTCAGGTAGTTAGGAGCACCAGGGATAGCGAGGCCGCACCCGCACCCGCACCCGCACCCGCACCCGCACCCGTACCCCACCAACACCACCCACCACCCAACCCGGCACCCACTTGAACATGTACGCCACCTCCTTGCCCGCCTTGGCCGCCGCCGCCGCCAGCGCCGCCGCCGCGCGCGCCGCCGCCAGCGCGGGCGTCCACACGGCTCGGGGGCGGTGGAAGTGGATGAGGTCGTCTCGGGTGAGGCGGGCGGGCAGCGTGGCCAGGATGATGGCGGGCGTGCCGTGCTTGGACAGGGACTTCTGGGTGCGGTCCACACGCGCCTTGACCTGCGGGCGGGGGTAGGATGGTTTGCGACTTGTGAAATAGTGTTTGTGATTTGCGATGCCTATGATATGTGCGTGTGTACGGTAATAATCGCGGTATGGTTGTGTGTACATGATACGGTGCAAAGCTGCCCAGTGCGCCGCTTCCCTACTCTCTCGCTGGCACCCTCCCTTCTCTTCTCTCCCCCTGGCTGCGCCTTCACTTTCTTAGTAATCTCTCCCCCGCCCCTGACCCCTCACCCCGCCTCCCTGCTCGTACCTGGTGTGTGTAGTTCGAGTCCTGCGACACATTGAACGCCGCAAGCTGCCGCCCAATCACCTCGCTCTGAGCCGCCTCCATGATCGGACCCCGCACCACCTTTTTCCGCAGCACCGGCGGCGCCACCAGCGCCGCCGACCGAGCCAGCACCAGCTGCTGCCGCGCCGCCGCCGCCGCCGCGACGGCGGCCGCCGCCGGCGACGGATCCGCGGGCAGCGGCGCCTGCGCCCGATACACCAATGCCGGGTCGTTCAAGTTGTGCACCAGCGGCGCCGCCGGCGGCGGCGCCGCCGCCGCCGCGTCAGCGCCGGCGGCGGCCTCCACCCACGGCGTGCCCTTGGCCAGCGCCAGGTCGGGGTGGAAGTATCGGGCGCTGCTGCGCGCGAAGGCGCCGGGCCCCGGCGGCGCGTAGCCCGAGTGCTCCAGCTGCCGCAGCATCTGCGGGTGCGCGCCGTCCGTGTACAGCCGCATGTCGGGCTCATCCACAGCCGCCGGGTCCGGAGCCCGCGGAAGCGGCCGAGCCAGCGGCCGGCCCAGCATCGCCAGCGGGACCTCCTCCTCGTACTCGGCGCCGGCGGCGC
>NC_057013.1:368568-424730 GCF_000002595.2 Chlamydomonas reinhardtii | reverse complement strand
ACGTGGCTGTGGTGCTGGTGGCGGATGCGGCGGGGCGGAAGCACACGGCCCCGATCGCCCTCAACTACCCTCAACAAGCTTCCAACAGATATAACCACCCACGAACTGCGCCTCGATCGCCGCACCCCCCCCCCCAAACACACGCGCGCACACACACACACACACACACACACACACACACACACACACACACGCACATACACACGCCCCCACCCCCCCCCACCTGTGCGGCCATTATGACCGCCACCAGGTCCGACACCTCGTCGCCCAGGACCGGGTCGGAGCGCTGCAGGTGCTCCATGCGGCTCTGGGTGGGTGTGCGGGTGCGTGCGAGGGTGAGGGTGCGGGTGTGTGCGTGAGGAGGGTGGGGGGCCGGGGCTTTAGGGTGGAGTGGGGGACGGGGGGCAGGGGAGCGGGCAGGCGGGTTTGGTTGCTTTCGCCCCCATCATTAGCATTCGTTGAATTGTTCTCCATATTACTTTTACATTCAATTACCTTGAAAATCAGGCGGTACAGCTCGTACACCTCGCCCAGCTGCGGGCACGTGTGCGCCGCCATGGCCGCAATGGCGGCGGGCGAGGAGCCGCGCACCAGCGGCGCCACGCTGTAGTAGATCATCACGCCCTGCCGTGTCGTACCGCCGTACGCCGTACGTTGCGGTGGCGTGCCGTACAACAGCATGATGTACCGCGCCGTACGGTCGCAGGGGCACGCGCAGGGAAACGGGGAAAGGAGCATCACATGTCACACGTGTCGCGCGCGATCCTCCGATGAACCGTTCCAATGCAGCACGTGGCAGTGACAGTCATGGATCGCCAGTGGCGGCGGCAGAGGGGCGGGTGATGACGTCAAGGGACCGGCCCACGGGTCTGGATAGATGCAGGCCGCCTGCTCCTCTCCCTGCCCTCCTGCCTGCGCGTGCCGACCCACCTTGGGAGGCGCCTGATCCTGCCCGCCCCGCGCCGCCTCCGCCGCCTCGCGCTGCTTCTTGGCCGCTTCCCTCGCGGCCTCTGCCGCCGCCCCCACCAGGATCCGTCCCGGCGGAGCCGCGCCGCCACCCTGCGGCGCTGCCGCCGCCGCCAGCAGCGCGGCTGTGTCCGTGACGCGCAGCTCACCGGGGGGCAGCTGTTGGAGGTCGGGGAACAGCCGCCGCAGGCAGGGCAGCACCTACGCACGCAGGCACACATACACACGCACACACATACACATGGGAACACACGTGCCAGCTCAGCACGCAGGCACACGCACCACGCGCACGCGTAGTCACGGCCCAAGGTTGGGTTGGCGAGCAAGAGAGGGCAGCGCGGCGGGCGGGGTTGCTTTGGACAGCGATTCATCACGCACAACCGGTCGCACGCCTGCCTACCCATTCCTGCGGCATGTATTGCATCTGCCCCGTATGCTTCGTTCATTCCATCATGCCCCTCCTAAAAAACGCGCCTCCCACGTTGTCACTTCCACATAGCGCGCGATCCCGCATCCCACCTTCCCCGCCTTCACCCACTCCATACCCAGTTTACCTTGGGCTGGTAATTACGACCCCCGCTTCCCCCCCACTCCACCCCAACCCCCACAGCCGCCAGCCGCATGCACATACCTGCCCTCCGGCGGCATCCGGGCGTGTGGTGAAGACGAAGCGCACGTAGGGCGGCAGCCGCACCAGGTGGGCACTCACCAGCTGCAGCGCGCGGTTGCCGCACACCAGCGGGCAGGGCCGCGGCCCGCCGCCGCCGCCGCCGCCATCGTCACCGCTGCCGCTGCTGTTGCCGGCTGCCGTGTCGCTGCCTCCGCCGCCGGTCTCCGCCAGCGCCGCCAGCTGCTGGTCCAGCGGGTCGGCCTCATCAAGGGCGTCCAGCAGCAGCACAATGTCCTGCGGGGTGCCGCCGTGGGGTCGGGTGTGCCGGTGCGGGTGTGGGTGCGGGACAAGCATGTGCGGGGTGTAGTGTGCGGGCTTTAACAGTTGTACGAGGTCAGTTGTGGATATGTGCACATGTGACAAACAGTGAAGTATATGCTCGGTAGGGCAGTTGGGGTACGGCGGCTGCCGCGGCGGGGTTTGCCTCCCGGACGCTGCCTCCCACCCCGCCAGCCCCTCCCCCGCCGGCACCGCTCACCCTGCGGCTCCACGACGCCTCGGCCCCCTCCCATAAGGATTACCGCTTGTAACTAACGCCTCTGCCTGTGCTCCGCTAGTTTAGCCTGGTTTGGTTTAGTTTGCGCTCTTATTACCAACCCGCCCTGTTGTGGTGCGTGCCGTGTGGTCCGCCCCAGCCACCTACCCTCATCACCCTCACCCACACCCACACCCACACCCACACCCACACCCTCACCCGCACCCACACCCACACCCTCACCCGCACCTACGTACCTTGTGGCGGCGGTCTGCGGGCGGCAGGGTCTTGAGCGGCGTCAGCAGCAGCAGGTCCACCGCCTCGCCCACGTCCTGCCCAAGCGAGGGAGGGGCGTGGGGGGAGACAGGGAGGGAGGGTGGGAGGGAGCAAGTGGGAGCAGGGAGGGACGGAGGGAGGGGCCGGCCAAACACGGGATGGAGGAGAGCAGGACCCAGACAGGAGCGCAGCGGCGTCAGACCGCGAGTGCCGGAGGTGCCTCGCCCCGGCTGGCGTGCAACGTGCGGTCACTCGGTGTGTGCCGGCCCGCTCCACCGCCTCCACGCACGCATACGAACGCAAATGCACCTGCAGCAGCGCAGCAGCAGCGCCGCCCAACATGCAGCGCACGCATGTCCACACCTGCAGGGCCGCCCCCACCACCACCTGCACCCCAGCAACCCCCCCCCCCCCCACCCGCACCCGCACCCCCCACTCGCATCTGCACCCCAGCACCCCACCCGCACCTGCACCCCAGCACCCCCCACCCCCACCCGCACCTGCACCCCCCCCCCCACCCGCACCTGCAGCGCTGCCACTCGGGCCACGTCCAGCGCCAACAGCTTGGCCGCCACAGCCGGGTAGCTGCATGTACAGGGAGGGGCGGGAGGGGCGGGGACATACGGCGGCGACAGCGAGCGGCAGCAACCGCAGATAGGGCGAGTTGGGGCGAGGTACGTGCCCAGTGGCCTCCCCTTCCCTCCGTCACAGCCCAACGCTCATCCTCTCGTGAAAGCCTCCGCCCCATCGCTGCTAAAGCATAGGTCGCACTATCCTCCTCTTTCTTTGCACAGGTTTCGGGCTATTGTGGGCTCAAGTTCACAGCCCCGTCACAGCCCGTCACGCCGTCACGCCGTCACGCCCTACACCCCGTCACTCCGTCGCGCTGTCACCCCACCCATTGCCCCCATCACAGCCCGTCGCTGGCCCCTCACGCCGTGTGTGCCAACCATGACACGGGCCCCCGCCCTATGCAGCGGCAATGCAGCGCTTCCAGCCGTGCCACAGGCCCAACCCGAATCGCCATCCCAACCCCCATCCCGAACCAGCCACCGGCCGCCGCACGCACCGCTCCGCCAACTGGAAGGACAGGCTCTTGACGATGGCCACTGGCTCCAATCGCCGCTGGTCGTTGTACTTGAGGAAATGGTAGGCCGTGATGCGCCCACCGCCACCGCCACCACCACCTCCACCGGCCCCGCCAGAAGCTGAGGGCGAGCCCGGCGGTGTGGATGTGGATGGCGCGGACACGGAGCCCCCGCCGGGTCCCCCCGCTGGCGAGCACAGCGCGGCGGAGATGGTGGACTTGCCCTCGCCCGCGCCCGCGCCCACCGCCAGCGCGCGGCTGCGGGAGGCCAGCCACCTGGCGGGGAGGTGGGAGCGCGGGTGGGAGGGAGGGAGGGCGGAGGGAGGGGGTGGTCGTCAGGCAAGGGGAGCGGGAGGGTAAGGACAGGCGGAGGAAAGGACGAGGACGGGGGCAAGGTAGGTGGGCGGAGCAGCCTGCGCACCCACCCACTCCCTTTCCTTGCACCGCCTCCAAGCCCGCTCCCACCCATAGTACGCTTGTTCACCTAGTTCACCCCGGCGTGTTCCCAACCCCCTTCCCTGCTGTCCCCTTCTCGCATCCCCCGCCTCCCCCCTGCCATCAGGACCACGGCGACCACGGGGCAGGCACGCACCTGTCAACCGCCTCAAACCGCCAGCGCGTGCCCAGCGCCTCGGCCCGCGCCGTCAGTCTGCGGATGTCGGCTTCGTAGCTCAGCGGCTCCAGCAGCAACTGGTGGGGGTGTGCGTGTGTGCGTGTGCGCACGCAATAGGGGAGGGGAGGATAGGAGAGAGCGGGGAGGGGAAGATAGGAGAGAGGGGGGAGGGACGTGACCCGCCCTGTGTGGCGCATCCGTGGTCTGCGTCTTCCCTTTTCTCGTGTGTTCTCAAACACACACGCCATCCGCTGTGTGCATCTGCGCCCGCACCACGTCACCAGATCATCACCACCATCACGGGTCCGTTGCTGCCACGTCACGGTGCACAAAGCAGCGGCTGCACGCCCGCACCCGCCTCTCTCAGCCTCCGCTTAGCCCTAACACTCGAACACACACACACACACACACACACACACACACACACACACACACACACCTGCAGTTTCAGCTTGGCGTTGAAGCGCTGTGCGGAGCCGTGGATGCGGCGCACGTCACCCAGGATGAAGGTCTTGTCAGCGGGCTTGAAGCTGGGGGGGGGGCAGGAGGAAGGGGAAAACGCGGGCGGAGCGGGGCGGGCGAGGGGAACAAGTGAGCGGGCTAGACTAAAAACAGCGTGGCGGGGAGGGAAGGGTGTAAGCGCACGATCACATTGGGGGAAAGGGCGGGCGCCAGCGGGGTGCGGGGGCCGGAGGCACGGCGACACACAGGTCCGATGACCGGGCGACGGGCGGCGGCGGCATTTGCATCACACAACCTGACCCGGGCGGTGGGCGCGACCGTGGGTGCGTCCCTTCCCCCTTGGCCCAGCGGCCCCAGCCCGCTGCCCCGCCTCGACCCCGCACCCTCCACCTGCTAGCTCGCTCTTCTCCTGCTCGCTCGTTTGCACTGATTTACAGGTTTAGTTGGGGCCTGCATTTACACCCCACGCCACCCCACTCCCCACTCCCCATACACACACACGCACATACACACACGCGCGCGTACGCGCACTTACCACTCCGCCTTCTCCACGTCTATGGTTGCGGACACGGTGGCCCGGTCGTGCGGCTCCAGGTGCAGATGCAGGCCGTCGGGGCCGTGCAGCGCCAGCGTGTGCGCCCTTAGATGGGGAGGAGGGGGGGAGGAAGGGGAGGGGAGGAAGGGGAGGAAGGGGAGAAAGGGGAGGTAGCAGCTCGGTGGATTGGGTGTGATGAAAAACTACACCTGCCGCGCACACACCGCCACCGATGCGGCCGCGCTGTCACGCTGTCATCACACTGTCGGGCCTCCTCACGCCACGCCGCGTCATGTCACGCCACGCACCATTCGTAGATGCACCAGGCGCGTGTGGCGGGGCTGCAGCGCTCGCGGTCCAGCACCACCAGCGTGCCGCCGCTGCAGGCGCGCACAACCCTGTGTGTGTGTGTGTGTGTGTTGTGTGTTTTTTTGGGGTGGAGGGGAAGGGGAGGGGGTTAACTCTGTGTGGAGGTATGGGACGAGGGGGGGTCCGGGTATCCGAGTCTGGGCTCAGGTCCGCAGCCCTACCGCACGTTCATCACGCACGCGCTTCGCTCACTCACTCTGCGAAGGCGGCGATGTCGGCTCGGTGCGCGCGCGTGTCCTCGTGTTGGTTGACCGCCAGGATGTCAATCCACACCGCCACGCCCTCCGCCGCCGAGGCCAGGTACCCCAGCACCTGCTCCAGCAGCCGCGAGTGGCGGTTCTTCCCTGCAGGCAGAAGTAGGGGGAAGGCCAGAGGCGAGTGCGGGTGGGGACTGCGGCCGGCGCACCCGCCCACCTGCACCTGAACCTGCACCTGAACCTGCAGTTGTAATGCACCCACCGCCAAGACGACGACTCCCTGACGCTGCTCGCCTTCACTTACCTGCCTGCCCGCTTCCATCCCTGCTCCCATTCTAACCCGCCCTTCACCCCCCGTCCCATAAGTATTGTCGCATCCGTATGTCACGCCTGTGTCTTTTACGCTTGCCAGTTTTATGCTGGTACTTGCACACATCCCCCCCCCAGCGGCCTCACAGGTGTGTGAGATGAAGTAGGTGGGCGGGGCTACGTCGTCCTCATCCACCAGCTCCCCCATCTCCAGCAGCCGGCAGCGCCGCTGAGCAGTGACCAGCTTCACCCACTGCCCGGCGCCCGATGGAGAGCACGTGGGAGGCAGCAGGGTGGGCGCGAGCAGCAGCGTGGTGGGGTGAGGGCGGTTTCAGCAGCGCAGGGAGCAGCTAGCAGCAGGGTCATCTCGACGTCGTCCAACGTCCTTTGGCCCTTACTTCGGCCTCCCTGGGCCTACCTCCCCGCCCCACCAGCTCCTGCTCCTGCTCTGATTCTCGCTCGCGCGTCCTGCCGTGTCGGAGTCCTCCCCCACTTTGTTACCCCTGCCACCTCCCTTTCAGCCCTCCCTCCGCCTCTCCACTCCACGTAGCGCCCCCCCCCCTCCGCTCGCGCCTTGCCTTCTCGTTGACCTCCGCGGTGCTCATGTCGTCGAAGGCCAGGCCGAAGCGCTCCCGCAGCGTGGCCCGCAGCCGCCTCAGGCCGCGCAGCGTGATGCCCAGCCGGGTGGTCGCCAGCGACGCGCCACTGCCACCGGCACCGCCGCCGCCGCCGCTGTCATCGGCCCCGTTGCCGGCGTTGGGGGCGTTGGGCTGGGCAGACCCCGCGTCCGCGTCTGTGCATGGGCGTGGGCGAGGTGGGCGAGGTGGGGGGGGGCTGGCTTGGGAGGGGCGCGTTGCGCATTGCGTGTGTGTGTGGGGGGGGGCGGTTCAGTGACGTGCGTGCGGGCAGCGGCCGGCTGGGGCCGTCGCGGGGCTGCTGGGCGCCAGAGCGTGCGCTGTGCACCTGTGTTTACCGTTTGGTTCCCCGCGTTCGTTTGTTGGGAACTGCTCCATAGGTTTTGTCCATGTACATACAGTATCTATGTCGTTCGCTTCTACAGTACTCTATGTCGTCCGCTTGCTTCGCCGGATAATTGACCGCGGACATTCCCACCGACTGAGATGATGCTCGCCACCGGCTTGACTCCATCCTCTGGTCCTGGAGTTCGCTTGATGCGCGTACCAAACGACCGCAGCGGCCGACTCGCTGAGGACATAGTGTTGTACGCAAACGTTGCTCTACGGTATTTTACACGGCAAGCATGATTCTTCAAGTCAATTTGTGCGCCGGCTGACAATATTGCACACTGGCGCTGCTTTCCAAGTGAAAAGTTATCGATTCAGTTCACACTGTACGGGGGTCCCGAGCCTCGTCACATTTGCTCCTCACTCCCTTCCCGGTGCATCCTGATGCTGTTGCTATATTGATTAACACCATAGCCGAGCTCCCGCTGCCTCGGGCAGGCGCTCCAGCTCCATCGAGCATCCTCGCGCGACCGAAATCGCAGTCCCAAACTGCCAGCGGTGATGACAGTGTCAGAGATCAGGCGCACAAGCAGGCGAGCTCGCGAGAAGCAGGTTCTGGCGGAGCGCCTGGAGCAGCATCTGAGTGACGCCCTCAGCGGGCAAGACAGACAGCGGTAATTCATGGAGAAGATTCGCTGCAGTTCCGAGCCTGGCAACGCACCAGAGGCGGCGGCCACAGCCGTGCCAGCCAGTGGCCGTGGGAGCAGTAGTACCTGCATCGGGTGCCGAAGGCCCGGCCACAGGCTGTGCTGGCACAATGCCTGCAAGGCGCACTGCCGCGGCGACTGCAAGTAAGGTGCACGGCGGAACAGGCGGCAGCACTATTGGTCCAGAGGTACCGCAGCCTGATGCTGCTGCAATTACCGCCGCCGCGCAGCTGCAGGTCGCAGCGCTGCTGCAGGCCGCTGCCATGAGTAGTCATGAGTGTAACGCGCGGTGGCCTGGGGGTTGGAATTGGCAACTGCGGCGTTGGTGGCGGGCAGGTGTACTATCCACTCACAGCTACACCAATCAAGCAGTCAGTCGGGCCTCTTTTCTCGGCATGGCTGCATTCGGCGTATCTGGTTGCAATCAACGGGGTTCACGCATGGGCAACAGGGTGCTCTGATGGTTTCAAGACACCCCAGCAGGCTTTTCCTCAGGAGTCTGGCATTCCGCACTGCCTCAGGCATCTTTCTCAGCCTTAGCCTTAGGCAGCATTCGCACACTAGCTTGCGCCCCGCTTTATCCTGCTCCTCGCGCCCGGGGGCGGGCGGGCCAACCCCGCGCCAGCCTGACATGCGCCATCACCGTTCTGGTATAACTCCGCTATCTGGCACATCGTTACACCAGCGCAGCACCAAAGCAGGGTTGGGCAACCTCTTGTGCTGGCCTGTCCCCCAACCACAGGAGTTTCAGGAGGCTTAATACAACACGTCAACACATTGCACTGCCACTCGTAGCGCCCGAACAACAAATGAAGGTACTGAGTATCCCACGTGAATATCCCCACAGCTCCTTATCTCAGGTGCTGCTTCATCAATCAATGAAGACCTGTCGCCCTCCGTGCGTAACCCATTCCGCAGGACAGCGCTAACAAATACCTATCCCCTCAGGATCCTTCCAGCGAATGATAAATCTTTGCTCTCCACCTCAACCGCTCAACGACAAGATGGTGGCTTTCCCTCCCAGGGTGAAGGTGGGCTGCGCCCACGCCAAGGCCGCAAGCACTCATCTCTCGGACAAAGCCGGGGTCGGTTTGTACATGCACGGCCCGCCATGTGTCCAGCCGCGCCCCGCTGTCAAGCACAAGCACAGCAGGCAACGAACCAAACAGCAATACACCACGCTCCAGGGGCTCAACGCCGCTTATTGAACACAGAACTGGGTCAGTATCAGGAATTAAGAATTATCAAGTCCAACGCCACGCGGATGTGACTATCCTAACCAAATATTTGCAAGTGCGCCGTGTCTGCCTTTCATCCTCAACGGCGGAATGAGGCTTTCTCCTTGCCCTCCATGGCAGGCGGGGACTCTGTTGGGCGCGGCGACGCGAGGGGCGTCGAGAGCGCGTAGGAGGCCCCGCGCGTAGGAGGCTCCTTGCCGCGGCTCATCTGCAGACAGGGCGGGTCCAGGCATGAGGGAACCGTCAATACTGTGCACGCAGTGCAGTCAGGTACCACGATGCAATACGGCATAAAATATCACGCACTACCCATGTGGTGCCACCACGCGCCGCGTGACCCCGCGCACCTTGCTCCGCAGCGCCACAAGAGAGCGCTCCCCGCTGTGCACCATCGACACAGCAGCGGCTTGAACGCTAGCTGAGCCGGCGACACCCATGTCTGACAGCCTGTGCCCAGTGCCGCACGTACGACATATCCGTGTCAAGACGTTAACGGCCGGCCCAAGCAAATAGGCTGTGCAGTTGGCGGTGGCAGAGATGAATACGGCATGAAGCCCTCACACGCATGAGTACGACAAGTGCGGCAGCACGGTGCCATTGCTTGCTTACCTCTTTGCTAGGCTCGGTTTCCCAGCTTGGTTACCGTCCTCGTCCGACTTGTGCTCGATGATGTGTGCTCGAATCTGCGTCAGTGCCGGTGTCGCAGGCCGCACTCGGCCGTTTACGAATTGAGTTGCAGAGCCCTTGTGGGCGGCGGACGTTGCTAGGCGCTCATTACCACACCACGATTGGGGTAAAACATACGGCAACCATCACCGGGTGGACCAACCCGGTTTGTTCAGGGCCCGCACGCGGCCGCCCTCTGAGCTCGTCCCTGCATCCGGCTCACCTCGGAGTAGGTCATGCGGCGCCGCTGCTCCGTGTCCATCTTGGCCAGGCCCGTGTCGTCCAGCATGCCCCACCAATACGCCTGCATGGGCGTCACGTGAGCGGGTGCATTACTCATTACGTATCATGTTTCGGTTGCTCCTCACATGGACGTTCTTAGCTGCGGCTTGCAGTGTGCAGATCACAGATTTGTAGCTGGTCGCAAGCAAGGCACGGCGGACAAGGCGCGATCGATGTCACAGCAAACAATGCAAACAAGCGTGCACTCCCCCGGGTGTCGCACCAGTGTGATGTACCACAGGCAGCCCGCGGCGGTCAGGGCGTTGAGCACCACCAGGATGATGCCCACGGCGTTGCGTCCGGCGTCGCCCCTATGCGGGCAGGCGGGCGGAATGGATGAGTGGAAGGTTTGTAAGCAAGCAGCAGCTGCCATGTGCAAGCAAGGACCCGCCAGGCGCCATCATAACAGCGTCATGAACCCGCGGCAGTTCCGCAAGCCGCCTCGCTACTCCTGCCCGTGCACACTCAACTGCATGTACGGGTTGTCGGGCATGGGTCTATCTGTCAGCCTCACTCACGTGGCGGGCAGGTACAGCATGAGGTACACCGTGGCGATGAGGATGTACATGGACGCCAGGGCCAGCGTGCCCACGTTCGGGCAGCGGTACGGCCGCAGCATCGTTTGGATCGCCTGGTAGTTATGACAGCCATGAACAATAGCTTCCTTGCTGTTGACATAAATAGGGAGTATGGGGTTGGTGCTGAAGCGGGAGGGGGCAGCAGTGCCCTCCCTGCATGCAGGCCCCGCGACCGCTTCACCCCCGGGGCCCACCCTGCGGTGCCCGCCCGATACACACACACACACACACACACACACACACACACACACACACACACACACACACACACACACACACACACACACACACACACGCCGCGCGCCGGCACCGCCACTCACGGTGTTGACCACCAGGATGAGCATGAGCACCAGCAGCTGCACGTACACGCTCACGCCGCTGGCCATGAACACCACCACCAGCGACAGCGCCAGCTGCCGCACCAGCACAGCGCTCTCCCACCACAGGTAGCTGCAAGGACCGATGCGGGAGAACGAGATCAATGCGATGATCACAAGTGAACTAACGGCGCCCTTATCTGGTGCGCGCTTGCTGCTGCTTGCAACCCTGCTAAACGAGTAAATGTAAGCCGCTGGCACGCACTTGGGTCGGTAGTCGGCGTGGTTGATTTCGTTCAGCTCGTTGAAGCTCTTAAAGATGCCGTTGGTCATGCCTGGCAGCTTGCGCGCCTGGATGAGCGCGGACAGGACGGGCCAGCCTGCATGCGGCGGCGGCAGACGGCAGACACGAACACGCACGTACATGGACCCCGTCAGGCCGCCGGCACTCAGCAGGCTAGCAAGGAGCCTGTGCATGGGAGCGGCCCGCGCTCTCAAGGGTCATGGGTCAGGTGCCCCACGGCACGTTTTGCGAACACGGAAGAAGCTTTTGCAGCTCCTGCATGCATGCTGCACCCCAGCTAACGCGCTGGCACGCGGGCGCGCGCGCTGCAAGCTAGCTAGCGCCACGCACCTAGCCCAACAATCAGCAGCCCGGGAATGCCGAGGCCCAGCGCCAGGGCCAGGTGCTCTCCCTCATAGCAGGTCGCGCCAAAGTCCTGCTTCCACACGCTGTCCGTCAGCAGTCCGATGTGCGCCTGCGTATGTACAGGGCGGGGCGACGGGGTGGGTGGGACGGGGCCAGATGGTTTTCAAATGCGTGTGTCACAACAGCAACGCCGGACATGGAAAGGGCACGTGGCTACATGCCATACGTGCTTCTGTCTCGCCCCTCCCCCCGCCGGCGCCCTTGATATCGCCTGCTGCCGGCGCAGTGGTGCGCGTCTATCTGCGCATGTGCCATACATGGAGCCGCGAGCAGTTGAGAAGGCCAGGGATCCTAATGACTCACCACGAGGGGGTTGCTGGCGCTCACTGCCGGCGAGTCCACACCCTGGCAGTCGTAAATGGAGAGCAGCGCGGTGACGACGGTGGGGTAGAAGAAGAACATGACTGTGCACAGGCTGGTCAGCCACTGCCGCTGCAGGCTGCCCAGCACGTAGGCCAGGAGGCCCTGCCTGGCGCTGCGGCTGTCCTGCCGCTTCCTGCAGGCCGAGGACGGAGAGGTGTGTTGAAGAAACAACAAATTGAAGCCCGAAGAGGTGTGTGTGAGCGCATGCATGTTGGAAGCAAGGGGACAAGGCGAAGGCGGTGCGAGAGGTCGCACAGGGCATATGTGATAAGGACCACGCGGTGTTTGTACCCAGCCAGGCGTACCATGTTGCACATGCTGCACGCCTGCTCGCCCCTGGTGGTGGTGGTGGTGGTGACACATGCACGCACCTTTTGACGGGGTATTTGACCAGCGCCACCGCCACCAGGATGACCAGGACGGCGGCGTAGGCGTAGAAGGGCGCCAGCGCGTTCAGCAGCGTGCGGAACGTGGCCTTGCTCACACTCATGTCGTCGGGCAGCGAGCAGTCCAAAGACACAAGCGTGCCTGTGGCCATACATTGACGTGCCGGGGCGGCCAGCGCAGCGGGACAAGCAACGTCCGTACTTTCGTTGGATAAGGCACGGGTCAGGTTGCGTGGAAGAAGGCACGGATCAGGCTACGTACGGCGATACGATCGTGTGGGTCGAGGCGTCAAGTTGCCGGCAACTCAGGCAGGCCGCATGCGTCATTACATCCCAGCCACGACCCACCTGGGTATCCGGAGGACTGGTCGCACAGGCCGTTGTACACATTGACGGCGGGGGGCGCATCAATGTTGATGGAGTTCAGGAGCCCCAGAACCTGGGTGGGTGGGACGGTACGGGTGGCGAGGTAGGAGGTGAGGGCGGGCGGCGGGCAAGGACACCGGGGACACGGGGGCCCACGTACGTCATGCAGGCACCCGCTGAAGCATGAGCACTGGATTGACCCACATGCCTGAGTCTATAGAGCCCCCCTGGATGCAATTTTCTCACACACATACGCATGTGCACACGCGCACACCTGAAGGTAGGCGATGAAGATGCGCATTACCGTGGACAGCTCGGCGCGCGACTCCGCCGAAGCCTCCTCCGCCTCGCCCCGCGGGCCCTCTCCAGCCCAGCCCCTGCTGCTGCCCTCCACGTCCTCGCCCGCGGCCCCAGGTCTCAACGGTGCCGCTGTGCTGTTGTCCGCCGCGTCCTTCCAGCCTGCTGGACCCGCGAACAATGCTGCGGCCTCGAGAGGCGCCGGCGGCAGCGCTTCTGGCTGCTGGTGCTGATGAGGCGCTGCAGGCCGCTCGGGCTCAAGCTCAGCTGCAACCTCCGGCGCAGCGTCGCGCGCTGTTGAGTGTCGCACTGATTCCGCCCCGGAAGGTACGTCTGCTGAGTTGGTGACGACCAGGATTACGGCAGACGGATAGACTGACGGCAGCGTGCCAGCTCTACCTCCCGCCGCCTCTGCGCTGCCTCCTGCTGCTGTGCTTGTGCTGGACGCAGCAACCGCCGCCGCGCCAGGTGCGGTTGCATTGGGCCCGCTGCCGCCAACCCATGATCCTGCACTCTTCTTAACAAACGAGTTGGCTGCTGCTGCAGCGGATGGCATCTTTTTTGTGCCGCTGGCGGCACTTACTGACGCTCCAGCAGACACACGGCTGATTATCTCCGCAAGTGTGCCAAGCCGCGCCTTGGAACCGCTGCCACCCGAACGCCCGATAGCGCTGGGAGTCCGCGATCCGCCTCCTTCGGACGGCCCGAGCCTGTCGCCGTGGGTCTGGGCCCTCAGGCTGGCGTGGATGGCCAGGGCCAGGGAGGCCACAGTCAGAAGAGTGGCGAGCGCATAGTAGAGCGCGTTGATGGACTGCAGGGCGGGAAGAGGGAGTAAAAGGCATGGGCAGGGAAGGCAGGGGAGGCAGGGTCGTCATGTGTGTCGTGTGGGAGATGCAGTAAGGTCTGGTGTCCTTCAGGCAGCGCGGGCATTGCGCTCGCGTACGGCATTGCGTGGGGTGCCGTTGGGGCCACGGTGGGTCGGGGCGGGCTCCCTGCTCACAGCTTATTTGTGTTTGCAACCACCACCGCCACGCACGCGGTCCGTACACACGCACGCGCACCTGGCTGGGGCATTCCGTGCATGTGGCGATGTCGATCCAGCCCCAGCCCGGGGCGCACTCGCCGCACAGGGCGCCCATGTAGCCCTCAGCACACTGCGCGCCCATGTAGCCCTTCCTGTGGGGGTGGGGGTGGGGGCGGGGGTGCGGGGTGCAGCAGGCGTCAATAAGCGGGCGCACGTGCGTGTACAGTGTCGAACAGAATACAGATTCGCTCATGCGGTGCGGCGAAAGCCAGTTCAGGATGAGCATCAATCCATGCACATGCTGTAAGATAGTGCGACTCACAAGAGGGGCAACGCCGCCGCAGCAATGGCTGCGGCGCTGGTGCTGTTGACGGCTGCGTCCTGCAACAGCCGGCGGCGGCGGCGGCCCACCGAGTCTGCCAGCAGCGCCTGACCGAACAGCTCAGCCTCCACCAGGGAATCGTTCATTTGCAGCAACCGAGTGGACTGCAAGGCATGGAGACGGCGATGGGCCGCTTAAGAAGTAGTATGTGCGTGCACGTGCGGTGCAGCAGCAGCCGTTTGATTTGTCGTTTTGCAAGTAGATGTGGGCGCGGCGGGAGCGCAGGTGGAGGGGGTGCACCTACCTGCCAGATCTGGACTTGCAGTGCTGTCAGGTTGTTGGAGCGCGCCTCGGTCGTGCAGCTGTCGGGATTGGGGCACTCGATGATCTGCGAGGCAGGACACACGGCTTTGGTGAATCACCAACACCCCAGTACCGACCTGCTGCTGCACTCTGTGTCCCTGTCACTCTTCCGGAGGCCCCTGTGCGCACCGGGCCGTGCCGTAGCATAGCAGCAGCCCGTCAGCCCACGCAGCCCAGGCATCCAGAAGAACCAAGCCATCAGCCCCAACCAACTTCTGTATGCGTTCGCAACGCGTCCACCAGCTCCCCTCAGCCTCATCACCCAGGCATCACCTGATCACTGAAGAAGCTGCTGTGCCAGTAGCCGTCCGCGGGCACTAGGTAGCCTGCTGCGACAGCAGCCCCGGCGGCAGGGGCGGCGGCGGAGGCGGTGGTGGCGGCGCCGTCACCGGAGGCGCCCGCGGACTCGGCCTCGCCCGGGTAACGGCACTCGGCGTTGTCGGGGCAGGGCTTACACGTCTCCTACGTATACGACATGTGGCCGAGCATGAGCATGAGCATTTACATGAGTTCGAGTCCATGTGGCCATGTGGGAGCGAGAGAGGCAGGATGAGGACTTTGGTGAGCAGGGTCGGGAGGGGTGCGGGTTGGTGTAGAGGCGGGTGTAGTGTTTCGCGGCGGTGGGTGGTACATGGCTGTGTGCACCCGCATGCCCAGTAGGTGGCTGGCGCACCCCCCGATTGAATGAATGACTTACCGATTTGACATCGAAGTTGTAGAACCCGACCTTGCACTTGATGCCTGTCAGCAAGTAAGCACCATACGCACGTGCGCGTGCGGAAAGTACGGTAGGCACGTTTGGCGCGTACTGTAGTGTGCCCAGCACAGGCACAGACCAAAGCTCCCACCCCATGCATCCCAGACTCACATTCGTCCTGGTTTCCGGGTGTGAGGAACTCATTTATGCTGCAGGGCCGCACGTACACCTGGACCTGTGTGTGTGTGTGTGTGCGTGCGCGCGCGCGCGTGTGTGTGTGTGTATGTGTGTTTGCGTGTGTGTGGGTGTTTGTTTGTCGGGACATGTGTCATTGAAAGCTCAGGGCACCCGTACCCTACCCCTTTACAACACCAGCAACCCCATGGACCCGAGCCCGCTCACACCGACACCTGTCAGCAGGCTACCTTCACATCCAGCCGGAGCGGCCACCCGCCCCGCACCTACCTGGTCTGCCTTGACGAGTCTGTTGGGGTCGTTCATGCGCGCATAGAATGACACGTTGTGCGGGCCCTCACGCGCCCGCAGCTTGATGGACAGGAAGTGCGCCGAGCCGTTGGACGCCAACATGCGGGTTGTGCCCGACACCTGCACGCAGCAGCCAGTGCGTGTGTGATGCATGCAGCACCATAAGTCCTCCTCGTCTAATCACCACCTTGGATTGACAATTTTCAACTCGCCCATCTCAACCCTCAAGTGTTGGCGCTGGACTGCTCACGCCAGCACACTCCGCATCCCGAACAGCGTCTGAGCAGCAGTCGCCTTGTGGCACTGACCCAGCAGTGCATGCCAACCTACTGCACACACACACACACACACACACACACACACACACACACACACACACACACACACGCGCGCGCGCACCAGCGGCGAGTCGGCGTAGGTCACGGAGAAGGGCTGCGCGGCCTGGTCGCCGGTGCAGTTCTGCCCCAGCCAGTCGTGCAGGAACACGGGCAGCGACAGCTCCGTGTTGGAGGAGTAGAAGTCCACACGCGGCTGCACCTGGGGGCGGCAGGCGGGTGGCGCAGCAGTGGCACACACGCACAGGCAGGGGAGCCGGGTCGGCAGGCAAGTGATGGGTGGGCCAGCGGGGTGTTGTTCATGTGCGTGACGAATTGTGTGTTGCAGGTTGGGCCACTCGGGGCTAACTTTGGCCGGTTCATCTCCCCAAGCGACCCAGCGATTAAGTAGACCCGTCTGCGCAGCCGCCGCCGCGACCCGCCGGCCGCCGCCCCCCCTGCATGGACGTGTACCGTAGCTCCTGTACACCGGTTTGGGACTTGCCAAGTAAGCCAGGACACGCACCAGTGCGTAGAAGGGCGTGCTGGCGACGTCGTCCCCGCCGCCGGCACGGTTGAACTGCCAGCCGCTGCAGGGCAGGTGCGAGGCCGGCAGGCCCTGCCACGTGGTGTCGTTCAGCAGCAGCCGCACCACCGCCACCGCCGCCGGCTGCGGGGCCACACCCGCATCCGTGCTACCGTCGCTGCCACTGTCGCCGCTGCTGCTACTGCCATTATCGCTGCTACTGCCGTTGCTGTTGTACAGCTTCTCCGCCAGTCCACGTACAGCCGCCAGGTCGTACGGCGCCAACTGGCCGCCAGCAGTGTACGCCGCCGCCTCCCGCACCGGCGCCGCCGCCGCCGCCGCCAGGCCCGGCCCCAGCGTCGCCAGCAGCTCTAGCTGGGTCCGGCGGGACAATGCGCCGTACCACTGCGCGGGCGGCTTGCGGCGCCGCAGCACCAGCTCGGCTGTGAGGTTGGCTGTGAGGTTGACGGCGCGTGTCTCGTCCGCGGGGCAGCTCAGCACCTCGAACGTGCCCTCATCCCGCCAGAACACGCCGCCGCCACGCCCGCGGAGCGCCGCATTGCCTGCCATATGGCCAGCAGCAGGTAACGAGGATGGAGGAGGCAGGGAGGCGTGAAGACTGCAGCTCCTTACCCTCACGTGCCCCCGGTAGGAAAACTATCTACAATAATGCAGGCCGCATGCAAGGCGCATAGCAATGTATGAACTACTCCCTGGGCCGCATGCCAGGCACAACACGGGTCAGCAGTGCTCTGTCGCTCACCTGAGATGTTGACGTTGTCCAACTGCACGGTGTAGCACTGCGCGTAAGTGGCGCAGCCGCGGCCCTCCGCCACGTACACCCCGCCGCCGTTCAAGTCGGCCGTGTTGGCAGCCACGTCCCAACCCTCCAGCTGCGCAGCAGATAGCAAATTACTTCTTTAAACACTGTAGAATCGCGAGCGCGATTGAAGTGCAAGTGAGCAGTCAAGGCCAAGTGTGTGTGTGGAGTGCTGCTCGAGGGGGAGTGTTGAAGTATAGCGATCAGCACTCATATACCTCGAGAATGATGCAAGGAACTAATCCATCCCACGTCGGGGTGAGCGCTTTTCCTTGCTCAAGTTCAACAGGTTATGAGCCCCGATAACGCATACCGATGCGCGATATTTCGAGAGGTCATGTGTTCAAACCCCCAGAACTGCGCCGGAGCAGAGTGCGGCTGCAGGGGGAGCGCTGTGTGTGTATTTCGACTGGCTCGATTTGTCTAGTAGAATCGCGAGCGCGATTGAAGTGCAAGTGAGCAGTCAAGGCCAAGTGTGTGTGTGGAGTGCTGCTCGAGGGGGAGTGTTGAAGTATAGCGATCAGCACTCATATACCTCGAGAATGATGCAAGGAACTAATCCATCCCACGTCGGGGTGAGCGCTTTTCCTTGCTCAAGTTCAACAGGTTATGAGCCCCGATAACGCATACCGATGCGCGATATTTCGAGAGGTCATGTGTTCAAACCCCCAGAACTGCGCCGGAGCAGAGTGCGGCTGCAGGGGGAGCGCTGTGTGTGTATTTCGACTGGCTCGATTTGTCTAGTAGAATCGCGAGCGCGATTGAAGTGCAAGTGAGCAGTCAAGGCCAAGTGTGTTTGTGGAGTGCTGCTCGAGGGGGAGTGTTGAAGTATAGCGATCAGCACTCATATACCTCGAGAATGATGCAAGGAACTAATCCATCCCACGTCGGGGTGAGCGCTTTTCCTTGCTCAAGTTCAACAGGTTATGAGCCCCGATAACGCATACCGATGCGCGATATTTCGAGAGGTCATGTGTTCAAACCCCCAGAACTGCGCCGGAGCAGAGTGCGGCTGCAGGGGGAGCGCTGTGTGTGTATTTCGACTGGCTCGATTTGTCTAGTAGAATCGCGAGCGCGATTGAAGTGCAAGTGAGCAGTCAAGGCCAAGTGTGTGTGTGGAGTGCTGCTCGAGGGGGAGTGTTGAAGTATAGCGATCAGCACTCATATACCTCGAGAATGATGCAAGGAACTAATCCATCCCACGTCGGGGTGAGCGCTTTTCCTTGCTCAAGTTCAACAGGTTATGAGCCCCGCGCTCGTAGCTGACGCGGAAACCTCGAGCTGCTAGCGTAGGATACAGGGCCTGAGTTACGGAAAGGATAAAAGATAACGAATAAAGGTTACATACAGGATATAGGAAGTAACCAGGTGTCGAAGTCAGAAGTCGGCGGCGATGCCCGCGATAATTGGGCCATTACATGGCTGGCCGGATTTCAGCGTTGGGATGGGATGTGAGCAGAAGAGAGAGAGTGAGCGATTTGGGAGTTTTGGAACTGCGCTGTGCGGCGGAGCCACGACAGCCTCGACGAAGCCACGACAGCAGGAACGCCCAGAGTGGTGCCGACGCAAAGCAGACCGGCGGACCAGCGGGATATACCTCCAGCACCCGTACGGCCTGGGGCCATGCTACGACTGTGGCGGGCCTCACAACGCGCGGTTTGGCAGGCTGTATGGCCTCCATACACCGGAGTTCTGTGAGAAACAGCGCAAACTGATCAAGTGCGCGGCGTGGGCGCCGCAGCGGCGAGTGACACCTCGGCGACCCAAGGCAGCAGCGCCAGCAACGGCAGTATCAATCGCGTGTCAGACGGAGGACGACGAGGGCACGGAGCGTGAGGAGGTGGTGTGCACTTTTTGGCTGACACTGACGACTTGTGTGGCTAGCGGTGGGGCTCAGCCAGCGGCGAGCAAAGATGAGGGGGCGAGCAACAGCTCAGTGGGGATTGAGCCAATCAGCGAGCCACTGCGTGTGTCTTGGCACGCGCACAATCCGCTGTACGGTGATGCGATCACGGGGTGTGCGGAGAGTTCGATGTCGGATGGGGCACAGCGGGAGTGCGCCAGCACGGTTTCGGAGGAGCCGTGGGAGCGGTCATCGAGTGAGGAGGCTTCATGTGCGTGGGAGCACCCGCAAGGATGGGAGGTGCTGGAGCTCCGTACTCCTTTTGGCATCTTCAGTCACGGCGGGGGAGAGGAGGCGGTACGTGCGCAGGCGGCTGGCGCGTGCGAGGATTCGAGTGAGCAGGAGAAAGGAGACCCGGGGTAGGGTTTGGCGACCTTGACGTGGGATGGGGTTTTGGCGTTGCACACGTCAAGCCCGCCACCACACATTAGATAGCCGTGGCAGCAAATGCAGGATGCAACGTGCATGCCATGATGCAGGACAGGAACTTTCCCGTGGACGCATGGGAACGTTTGTGGACAGCACGGATGCAAGCGCTTGTGGAGCGGTGCCGCGCCATGATGGGCGTGCGGTAAAGCAAGGAGACAGGAGGATTGACGTGCAATTGACATGCAGTGGGACGAGACAGAGGCAAGACACGGTTTCATGACTGCGTGATATGATATGCTGTGCGGCAACGGTGCGCTAAATCAACTCAGGTGTCGGTGAGATGCAAGCCGAAGACCGTGGGAGCGTGCTGGAGCTGTTTTAGCATGTACGAATGCGTGACCTGAACAGATTTGGATAGGATGCGTGCAAGTGCAGCGTGCGAGAGTGTACTGACTTTGACTCTCGATTTGTGCTGTATATTGTGAACGTGCGAATACGCAGTGCAGGTTGTGTATGCGTTTACCAGTTGCAGATAGTGCGGAAGTACGAAGCAGTAGAAATAGAGCTGCGAAGTTGATTTACACGCAATGGGAATAGCGGTGTTTGCTAGTTGTCTGCCCGCGTGGGAGTGTTGTGAAACGGCTGTCCGGTCAGCCAACTAGGCAAACACTCAGGGAAGAGCGTAGCGTAGCGAGAGGGGAAAGCGTGTGCTGTACCCCATGCAGGACCGGCAGAGTCCGCCCTAGTCTTAAGGTTGCAACCAGACCGATACTGGTTACTGTTAACAGGTAGCAGTCGGATACAACCAGGATACAGGACAAGGATACAGGATACGGCCGGATATAAGGGCCTCGCATGTAACAGGATACAGGAATACCAGGCACGCTAGCAGGGCAGGCAAGAGTCCATATTACAACAAACACGCATGCGGATGCAGCTGGCATTTGTGAGGATCGATGCTGATCGCATGAAGATCAGGGCCGTTGAAGCCTATTGTCTGTGCCACCCTCGCCACAACTCTTGTGACACAGCATTCCGGCCCCTGTCTGCGCTGACATCGCACAGGTCACAGCTTTGGTCACAGCAGCACCCACCCACCCACCCACCAGGACAGAGCTGCCCGCCCGGCCGGTCACGCACACCGCGCCGCCGTCTCCGCGGTAGCACGGCTGCCCCGCCACGCTGCCGTTGGCGAGCGCCTCCCGCCCGTACAACCCCTTGTGGCCGGGGGCCAGAGGCGGCGCCAGTGCGCGATTGGCCAGAAGTCTGATGCCTTGCAGGTGCACCTGTGTGCGTGTGCGTGCGTGCGTGTGTGTGTAACACCACGGTTTCCATAGTTGCCTCCTCGAGTGTGTGTGTGTGTGTGTGTGTGTGTGTGTGTGTGTGATTCATCAGCAGCAGGCAGCGGGCGGCACAGATGGAAGGATGAGCATGATGCGCATCCGTGCTACGCCCGAGTGATGGTTCCGCCGGTCTCCACCTGAACCTGCTGGCTTCTGGTCCCACCCAGGGAAGCAAGCCCAATCCAGCCCCCCTCCCGCTCGCCCGCCACCGCCACCGCCACACCCACCTGGTCGGCGCCGTCGATGTAGATAGCCCCGCCCCCGTTTGCCGTGTTGTTGTAGAACACGATCACAGGCAGCCGCGCTAGCGCATTCGATGGTGAGATGATGTATCGCGTGATATTGTCGCTGTCGTAGTAGTCTTGCACCGTCCATCCCTGGCGCAGCACGTCGTCTGAGGGCGGCCCTTCCACATCTTGCTGCAAGCCCTGTAAGCCATAAAAGCTCTTCAAGTCCGTGGTGCCTTGCGTAAACAGCGCACCGCCCAACATCGCCGAGTTGTTCGCAAAAAGGATGCTGTACGGCACGGTCGCAGCGGGGGCCGCGTCGCCGTACACACGTACAACGCCGCCCGGTGCGCCTGCGTGCTGCGGCGCCAGTGTCAGGTTTGAGACTTCCGTCTGGGCCTGCAAGTTCGCATCCAACCAGACCTCGGCACAGTACAGGGTTGCAATGGCGCCGCCTGCGTGTACGGGCGCACGTGCAACTGCGTTAGGCACGTGGTAATGGTCCATGGCACCACGCAACGTCAAAGTTGCATGGCAGGCGTGCGTGTGCATCGTGTCGTGCCATGCCTTTCCAGCGATGTACGTCCATCCGCTGCTTCACTCTCACCGGCCACGGCGCTGTTGTTGTAGAACAAAGCCGTTTTGTCAATGATGAACTTGCCGTACGCCACGTGCACTGCGCCGCCGTACCCGACACCAAGGTCGTTGAGGGAGGGGTAGAGCGTATTGTTCCGCACGTGCGGCAGTGGTGACGTGTCGGGCCACGTCCAGGGGTCCACAGCTGTGTTGTTGATGAAGGCGCTGGGGACAAGCTCGTCAGGGGACGTGACGGTGATGCGGACCTGAGCGACCCTATAGACATGAGGGTGTATGTGTGCCAGAAGTAGTTAGGCAATGATGGGGTGAGGCGGAGGAATAGTACCTACCCCAAACAATGGCCAAATGGGAACATGGCAGCAACATGATGAACTTGCCCTTGCAAATACCGTATGGTAGAACTATGCATTGATGCGGGCACAGAAAGCGGCGCCCATCATGCCCCCTCATGGGCAAGAACACGTACGCACGCACCTGCTGGCCGCAAGCGCGCCGCCCACGATCGCGGCGTTGTTCTGGAACAACACGCCCTTCGTGGTCAGCACGCCACTCATGTCCACCACTCGCACCGCACCGCCCGCGTGACGCGCTACCCGGTTCCCATCAAATGTGCAGTTCGTCAGGTCCAGTGAGTTCAGCTGCTCCGCGTACAGGGCCCCTGCGTGCGGCGTGAAGGTTAGCAGCGTGTCAGCTGTGGTTCGCGTAGCTCGCTATGGTGGCAGCAGCAGGGCATGGTGCAATGATTATTTAGATAGCAGCCCTTCTGGTGCTTGGATTCACGAGTAAGTAAGGGGGGGCGCCCGCTCACCTCCTCCAGCCTGATCCGACCGCACTAGGATATCTGTGACGTTTGGAAACAGCATGGCGCGGTTGTTGACGAAGGCGGAGGTGGCGATGGTCCAGGTGTTGTCCAGGGAGGCCTTGACGCCGGCAATGGCCCCACCGCGGCGGCCTGTGTGTGTGGGCAGATGTGTGGATTCATGGAAAGGAGGTCGGCCAGCTTTGGCACGTACGAAGCCACAAGGTTGGGCGGGCAAGAGCGCTCAAGGGCGCCCCTTCCATTGGTACGGTATGCGGTAGTGCGCCTGCCATCACTCACCTGCCGTGTTGTTGACGAAGATGCAGTCGATGATGCTGTCGACAGCGAGGCCGCTGTTGCTCTCGCTGTCATTCTGCACGTCATCGGCCGTCGCCTCGGTGGTCATCACCCTCACGGCTCCTCCATCTCCCCAAGGGGCGCTGTTCGAGTCAAAACTACAAGGCAAATAAGGCAGCCGCATGCACGAGTTGGTAAGGCATGTGTGTAAGCGTGTATCAAGCCCCAAAGCCACATTCCACGATCCAGTTCCCTAAACCTGTCCCCGACTGCTTGCTCGGCGCATGCTAATGCAGACAGTGTCGCTCCCAAAGCGGGTCTCCCCTTTCCCTTTACTCACGTGCAGTTGGACATCCGGAGGTAGTAGATGTCAGAGAAGTAGGCTGCAGCAGGCGAGCGTGCGGCCAGTGGGCAGGTGCTCTCAGCAGGCAGGCACCCCACAGGCAGGCTCAGCAAGCAGTCGCAAGGAGACACACGGACAGGTTGGATGTCATGCACATTGCGAGAGAGCGACTGTTCAAGTTTGCGCCGTGACAGCCAAGCTCACCTGCGCCGCCGCCTTGCGGCGAGGAGTTGTTCACAAATTGGCTCCCCGTCAGCTCCACTGCTCCCCTGCCGATCTGGATCGCGACCACGCCTGCGCCGCCTGCCACAGCAGGGCAAGCACTGGGTTGTGATTGATGTTACGTTCCAGTGATCTGGTGTAAGGATTCGCACACCGTGGCTACGGCACACACGGCGCCGCATTCCCATGAGCGACCCACTGCCGGTGCAGCCACAAGCCCGAGCACGGGCAGCTGCCAGGTAGGGCGCGGGTGCGTACGTACCACTGGACTCGTCAACGTACAGTCCGGTCGCGTAATACGTCTGCACGTTGTTCGTGAAGTTGGAGTCCCGGACGAGCAGCCCGCCACTCGTGTCGATGGACAGGGCGCCGTTGCGGTTGCCGGTGAAGCTGCGCGCGCGGTGTGGGCGGTGGGCGGCGGTCACACCGGGCCCCCGGCACGTCTCAACCCATACATCCATTGAACAAAGGCTCATCAACTAATTCCCCGAGCCAGCTATCTATGCCAAACCCAACAGTCGAGGCGCGCCATACCTAGCGCTTGGGCAACACACAACGCTCAAAACCGCGCTCACAAGCAAACTGACACCCGCACCCTCAACCCTCCGCGCCCGCCACACCTGCAGTTGGCCACCTCCGTATGGAACGCCTGTGTGACGTATAACGGCCGCTCGCCGGTGAGGCATTCGGCGTCAGGGCCCGCGCCCGGCGGCACACGCCTGTGCGGTGTCAGGTGCAGAGGGAGGCCAGATGGAGTAGCTGGGCAGGTGGATGTGAGGGCATGCGCTACCGTAGTGTGCGAGCCCTGCACACCGCGCAATCCCGCCTCCGCGTTCTCATCAAGTGTGGCAGCAGAGAGCCTAGCTAAGCACGAACCTGCAGTAATTGTGCGCAAACACGGAGTTGCTGACGACCACCTTCATGCGCCCAGGCAGCTGGTTCTTGTCGGGGGTGAGATGGTCCACACCCACCACAAACAGCGTGCCGTACACGTAGCTGGGGTTGTCTGTTGGTGTGGGTGCATCATGTGGGGGATGGTGAACAGAAGAGGACTGTCCAATGGCAGATGGGGAGTTTAAGGACCAGGCACCGGCGCTCGGTGAGGATTCGGGTGACGATTGGGCGACCGGACTTGAGCGGTCCGGGGGCTGTGCCGTGTGCCAGTCGCAAGAGTAAACAAGGGAGACGTACACGGACCAAGCAAGGAGCGCACTGATCAAGCGCAACCTCTCGCGCTCCAGCATGCCGCTGAGCCAACCCCCCCTCCCCCCCCCCCCCCACACACACATACACACACACACAGACGCACGCATGGGCGCACCCTCGAACACGCAGCGGTCCACGGTCACGTGCGTCTCAGCCTGGCCCTGCGCCGTCATCGCCACCATCACGGAGTGGTGGGAGCCCGCCCCCATGTCGTTCACGTACTGTATGCCCTCCAGCGGCGCCACAGCCAGGAAGCTCTGCGCGTACAGCCACATCTGCTCCGGCAGCACACTCCCTGAGGAACAAGGGCAAGAAGGAAGGGAGGAACGCGTCTGGGCACTTTGTTGCCAACTACGGTACGCAGCAACAGGACAACATCTTCATACGGTGTGTACCAAAGCGAGATGCACCCCGCATGCAGCGGCAGCTGCGGCTGCGGCTGCGGCTGCGGCTGCCGCTGCTGCTGCAGCTCACGTACGTACGTGTGAAGGTGGTGTCGGTGATGGCCGCCTGGTCGCGCGCCTCGTCCAGCCACAGGGAGCCCGTGGTGGTGTCGAACTGGGGAGGGGTGGGGTGGGGTGGGGTGGGGTGGGGTGGGGAGGGGTGGGGTGGGGTAGGGTGGGGTGGGGTGGGGCTGGGGCGCGGAGCAACAGCAGGGTAAGGGACAGCACGGAAGGCGTGACCAGGGCAGGGTCAGCCGCGCAGTGGTTGGTGAAGGGGGCTCAGCAGCAGCGCCGCGCACGCACTAGGCACTGCGGCGCCGCCTGTATGGGGCCTATCCCAAGGCAGCCCACCGTCCAGACGCACGCACCTGGCAATCGGACACGCTGACGCTCTTGGCCCAACGCAGCCAGAACACGGGCATGCCGCTGCCGTGGTTGCGCGCGGTGACACCGCGTATGACCGCGTCAAGGGCGTGTCGCATGGGTGCCTCCTCAGACCAGTTGCCATGACCTCCAGCAACGCTGCTCCAGTCTGCGCAAAGAAATGGTGCATGCATGCAACTTGGCGCCTCAGCCGCATCGCAGCCGCATGGTACTGCCAATGGCTGCCCTGCCCGCTGCATGCTCCGGGTGCACGCACTCGCACATCCCGCAAGCACCACCATCCCATCTATCGCCACACCGGCGGCACCTGCCTGCAGCAGTGGTCATAACGGCGGCGCCGTCGTTGTCCTCAAACTCTCCGCCCTCCACCACCAGCGACACCATGCCTGCACCGCCCGGCGCCACGCCCACCGCCGGCGGGTGGCGGCTGTGCACCACCACGGCGCCCAGCGTGCGGCCCGTCACATCCGGCAGCGGCCCCACGTTGGGATCATTCGGGTCCACAAAGAGGTCGTAGAGAGGAGAGCCCCAGGCTTTGAAGCTTTTCATCTGCAGCAGCAGTCACAGAGCGCAAGAGGGCACATTCTCAGTACGTTTAAACGAGTAGTGATATCAATCGCAGTAGCACTGGCACGACACCCGCTTCCACCATGACCACCGCTGCCTCACACTTCTCTAACCTACTCCTCATCAGCTCTCACCCCCACTGCTACCCCCACTGCTCCTCCCAGTGCTACCGCCATCGAGCGACTCACCCCGCCCCAGATGTACATCAGCGGGTACGTGTAGGTGAGCCACGGCATCACGCGCCGGAACAGCTGCAGCCCCGTGTCGTCGTAGGGGCTCACGGCCCCTCCCTGCAGGTCGCCAGGCTCCAGCGCCGCCTGCCACAACAGCCGGTTGTGGCGCAGGCTGGTGTTGTGCAGGCGCACGTCGCAGCGGGCCGCGCCGTCACACAGCACGTACAGGCCGCTGGTGGCCACGCCTGTGGAAGCAAGTGCGAATGGGCGGCGTACCGTATGAGCCAGTGTGAGCCGGATGAAGATGGCAGCGAGGGGCTCAGCAATGCTGCCAGAGGGGATGTGAAAGGTGTGTGCGCGCTTCCCTTGGTAAGTGGCACAGCCAGGCCTGCGGCTTCCTGCGTGTGTGCCACGCACCTATCATGCAGCCGCACGCACCTGTGTTGTACTCGAACGTGACGTTCTGCAGGGTCACGCTGCAGGTGGTGTCGCTGCTGGTGTTGGCGCCGCGGCCGCACGTCACAGCCGCCACCGCCTCCATGTCGTCTGCCCAGGGGCCCTCCTGTGTGAGTGAGGTGAAGGAATAATGGGGGTGCGTGAAGCAGCAGACGCACACGCGCACGAGGCACGCATGCAGCTCGGCAAGGGCCCTGCACGATGCCCATGCTCCACGTCGCCAGCCGCCGCAACCCTGCACGCAGTCCTAACCCGCAAGCCCATTATCTGCTACGACAGCGAAGCAAGGTGGCTTGACATGTGCGCAAGTCTGCTGCTCGCGTCAAGAGCGTGGTTGCACCGACCAGCACATCATCAACAGTGGGTGAGAACAGGTAGGAACCCACTCACTCGCAGGCCCTCGTGTAGGACTTTGGCATACTCCAGCGGCCGCTGGCTTGCAATAGCCCGGACCTTCGCCGCGCTCGGCCCGCCACTGGTGCCGCCCGCCGCACTGCTGCTGTCTTGCAACAGCCTCCGCCGCTGCCTTCTCGAAACTTCACTGGCGGTCAAAGGCATCCTTTGCTGCTGCTGGTGTTGGGACCTGGAAGACAACGCGGCGCGATGCGAGCCCGGCAGCAGTTGCTGCTGCCGGCTGTCCATGGCGCGCCCCATCGCCGCGGCACTGCACTGGCCCAGCAGAGCTCCTGCCGACGAGGTGGAACAGGCGGCAGCATGCACACCAACAGCCCGAGCCTGCCTCCGCCGGTGGTGCCTGGCGGCTTGGGGGTCACTTGCAGCGCTGCCGCCTCCATACTCGCCAAAGCTTCCACCGAAGCCGCTAGCCCCATAGCCGCCATAAGTGCCTCCGCCGTAGCCCCCATACCCGCCATAGCTGGGTGGCGAGCTGGGCTCCGTTGTTTCAGACTGTGGTGGCGGCGGCAGGAAGTGGTTGCCGGTAAACACCGTGTCCTTCAGGCTGAGAGTTCCGCTGAACTCGGTTATGTGGATAGCCAGAGCCCGTGTGCCATCCGTGGCTTGCACCACCGACGCCGCGTTGCCGATGTCCACGCGCGCTGGGTCCTGGGGCCGGGTTGCGGCACACACGGGCAGGGTCACACCGTCAAGCCTGGGCTGTCGCCTTGCGTAAGTAGGGTAGCATCCTGAAGAGCTATCCTTACCAAGAGTGCGCGTGTAAATTCCGTAAAGACACAGTTTGCTACAGAAAGATTGGCCATGCTCGCCGGCGCCACCAGGAGAGCAGGCGCACTGCAGTCGCGGAACTCAATTCCTTCGAGAGTAAGCTTGGCGGCACTGACATCAAGCTCAAGGAGTCCACTGCCGTTGAGGCTCGAGCACTGCAGGGTGGACTTGCCCGACTGCCCCTGCCCCTGGATATGGACGTCGAAAGCGGTAATACGAACTGTATTTGATACAGATAAAGGTCCGCCGGGCAGGCGCACTACTACTTTTGTGGCATTGACGTATGTTGAGGCGTCTACCGCTGCTCTCAAGCCCTGCTCGTCAGTAACATCAACGTAGATGACACCTAGAGCTCTCCCTGACGCCAAGATGAGAATAAGAAGTAGGGCTACGTGTGGCAGAGTGGCCGAACATGACCGACCCATTCTTGGCAAACCATAGATGTGTTTATGGTCGTCAACCGTGCACAAAAGTTTAACTGTTGATGAATTTATTGCGTCCCATGAAGGTTTTTTGGACTTCAGGTGTGATGGGTGCGATGAGTGCCATGGCACATGCCGGGGTGTCGTCTGCCCGGTTGGGGTACCCCAACAGTCCACCAGTCCGATTACCCCGTTTATGGACGGTCCGCCACACCGCTGCCGCCCGTGGCCCAGAGCAAAGATCAGGGAGCCACATGACATCCTACACCGGCTAAAACAACCCCACAGACAGCCGTACCCAAGCAGTCAAGTAGCCCCTGGCCTCCATCATCCACGCGCACACGCACGCACGTTGTCCCTGATTGTAACATTGCAGCGCACACGACAAACACGTTTGGATGTAACAGCGCGAGAACTGCATGACAACTGGCAACCCAACGGCGCACACGGGACTAGCAGTCCGCACATTGCGCCTGAAGTAGGTACAGCACATCTGGGAGCGTTGTGCCGCTCCAACTGCTGGAAGGTGCGCTCGCTCCGCCATGCACATGCGGCTGTGCCGATCTGATAGCCCCGCGCCACAAGCACGGGCGGGCCGCAGACGCACGCGCATGGCCAACGACGCACATCACTGCGAGCAGCGTACAGCGGGTCGACGCGAAGATGACATACAGCATATGTCACCTATCACAGCCCTTTGAACAAAAACGGCCGCTATTACTTTCACGCTTCGCGTATCATCACAAAGACACGCATGTGCGCACCCACTGGCCGGCTTGGCACAGGTTACAGACCCGGTCAGTCACCCCTTCCCCCTACTCGCTGGCCCCGGCTAGAGCACATGCACGCACACGCACACACCGGCTCACCGACACGGCGCAAATGAGCACCCTGCTGGCGCCCACCTCCTGCGACACCGCCTCCCGCTGCTGCTGCTGCCGCTGCTGCGACTCCCGCGCCAGTGCCTCCTCTGCCTCGTGGACCAGGTCGGACAGCTCCTTCGGTTTTAGGTTGGGAGGATGTGCAACGAGTGAAGGATGCACGTGCAGGCATGAGGAGACGAAGAAACCTGCTGACTACTATGCAGTGACCTTGGAAGCAAGTGGACGTGACCTAGGCCCACGGACAGCTCCCGAGTGGTGTCCCGTTGCGTGGTCTGCCCGATCTGCCCTCCCTCCCACAAGCCCACTCAACCCCGGGCCTCACCTCATCGCTGCTGCTGCCATCCTCACTGCCCTGCTCGGGCCCACGACCCGTGCCCCGCCGCGCCTCCTGTCGGCACAGCAGCTCCACCTGCTGCCGCATCCACTCCCGCAGGTGCGGCCGGTCGCGAAGGCACGGGCACGCCGCCGCCGCCGCCACCGCGGCGGCGAGTTGCTCACCGTCGCCCCCACTGCCGCCCCCACTGGGGGGGCCGCTGCAACTGCTGCTGCTGCCTGCTGCCGCTTGGGTTGCCGCGTCATCGCCTCCGGACCCGGCATGCTTCAGGTGCCGGCACATCACGCGGAAGGTCGCCGCGTCCTGCGCCGCCGCAGCCTGCGCCAGCAGGTCGGGTGTGAGGGCCCCGCGACCACCGCCAGGCCGCCGGGTGCCTGCGTGGGGCCCTGTTGGCGACATCAGCGCCCAGAGCACGACGTCGGGCCGCCCAGCCGCCACACCCAGCCGCAGGGCGCTCTGCACGTCCACGCCCGCCGCCTCCAGCGCCTGCACAGCCGCATGCCAGCACCACATACATTAAATGCGGGGCAGTGGGTGGTGCAAGCTGGGGGGCTAAAGCTATAAGTTTTAAAGGAAGTGCTGGGCAAGCAATTAAAAACAAATTGATAAGTTTTGACAACCCGTGTTCTTGCATAGGCAGTCCTGCCACATCCAGGGCACAGGCCATGAGCCCTCACCCTCACCTGCAGACAGGCCACCTGGTTGTGTGCCACGGCGCTTGCAACCACCTCTTCAGCCGCAAGCGCCTGTGGCTGCGGCTCCTCCTGTTGACCTTTCTGCTGCTCGCCAGCCGCCGCCGGCTGCCCCACCTTCTCGCGCAGCACCCACCCCAGCGCCTGCGCAAAGCCCCTGCGGATGGCCGCGACCGCCAGGGCAGCCACGTCCCTGTCCCAGCCGCCACATGGCGCGTCCTGATGCCAGTGGCGACACAGGAACGCCAGCCGCTCCGCCGCCGCTTCGTCACTCCGCGCCGCCGCCACCACCGCACACAGTGTGGCCCACGTAACCGGGTGGCACCGCGGCGGCGCCAGCAGCCACTGCGCCTTAGCGCGCCAGTCCGGCAGCGGGCTGGCGGCGGCGGCCGCTAGCACCGTGTCACGGAAACGCTGCTGTGCTGCACGGACTGCTGCCTCATCCTCGTCAACGCCAACACCGGGCTGCTGCAGCAGCCCGCCCGGGCCCTCCAGCCCCTCACCCTGATAGCATTGCCGGAGCTCTGCCAGCGGGCATCCCCACGCCACAGCCGCAAGCAGCTCCCCAGCCGCCTGCAATCTGGCTGGCCTGCTGGTATGTCCGCCGACGGCCGCGGCTGCTGCGCCGTCGTCCACGAATGCGGCGGGCGGCGGTGGGCCGGGCGGGCGGCGCTGCAGCAGCCAGTGCAGCAGCCCCACGTGCCCGTGACGCGCGGCCGCCGCCGCCGCGCGCAGGTGCCAGCCCCAGAGGTGCGCCAGCAGCCAGGCACACACGTCCTGACGGCCCACCTCCGCTGCAGCCTGAAGGGCGCTGGGAGGTTTGTCAGGGTTTGATGTCTGGTGATGTGTCATCAAGGTCCTTGCGCAACGTAACCGGTTTTCTCAGGGCACTGCACACCGTTCCCATCCTTGCCGCCGGCCCATTCGTGCCTTTCCCGTTCCTGCCCATGGCAGGGGCCTCACCTCTAGCGCTCCCAGATGGTCCTCTCCTACCCGGCCCCAGCACGCCTTGCTGCCGGCCCCACTGCTGCAGCAGTGCTCCATCAGGTACATGAAAGTGTCCATCTGCCGCGACGCCACCGCGGCACGCAGCACGCTGTCCACATGAACGGGGCAGCCGCGGCCATGCAGCCATAGCAGCACCTCGCAACGTCCGGCCGCGGCCGCGGACTCAGCGATGGCAGGGTGGGAGGGGAGGTCAACGCCGGTGGTCTGAACCGCGTACGCCAGGTTTGCTAGCACGCCGGACGCGGCTGTGTGTTTCAGCAGCTCCAGCTTTCGGCGCTGAAGTAGTGAGCCTGCACCTGCCCAGCGCCAGGCGAATTCTCGTGGCGGGCAGGGCTGAGAAAGATGGACGATGCGAAACTTTTTTGCTACCAGCGCAGCTGCCGTGGATCGGTCCAGCAGCCTAAGCGAAAGAGAAATTTCATTTTGGGGCAGGCATGAAGCTATCTTTGTGATCACGTCGGCTGGCAGGTCGCGCCAGCTGTTGCCTTCGGTCTCGGTCATGATAGTCAACAGGGCGCAACTCCAAAGCAGAATTTATGTGCCGAGTATAAATTGCGGCGGTTCAACAGGATGGAGCCGGTTCAACTCCTGCTCCCAACAACGGCATCGGGACAGTGGCACAATCTCCACCCCACCCCCCCACCACCAGCAGCACTGTACTCAACCCGGCTCGCACACCTTCCAATTAACATGAGATTTCCACCCTCCGGCACCGCGCCACCGCCGCGTGCCCTGCACGGGCACAGGTGCTGGACTATCGGGCCGCGCACGCTCCACCCGCCTCACCGCCTCCTTCCACGGGCTCCACACCAGGAGAACGGACCGCGGCTGCCAGCAGGGGGTGCTGCCGGACCCGCCTGCGGCCCAAGCGCTGGCTGCATTGCATGTTCACCACTTCACAAGCTCTCCGCAGTGCCAAGCCCCTCCTTCTCCTTGTCATCCCATTACTTGATTACTTGGCCGCAGCCGCCCTTCCTCCGCACACACACCACAAACAGCGCCATGTGCAGCGGCCACCCATGCCGCCACAATTTTAGCAAGTCCCCACCCTCAGGCCCAGTCCCAGTCCAGACTTCGCGGTCAGCCGCCCACCCCACCGGCCACGACGGACACGGCACGTCACCTAGCTGCCATTCCTCGGGAGCTACCCGAAGATGCGGGGCGCCGCGGGCTCAGCCAACTGGCGGCACACGGCATCCCCGCCCACCGCCAGGGACTCGGGGCTGATGCGGATGTCGGGGGTGATGCCAATCTTGTTGATGTCCAGGCCTGTGTGTGTGTGTGTGGGGGGGGTTACATTCATGATTTATTAGGTGTGTTAGCGGCGGCCCCTACCAGTGGCAGAGGGGGAATGGGGGCGCACCTCCTGAGCCGCCGCCATTCACACGTGCACCCATCGGCCGCCTGATGCGTCCGGACAAGCAACAGGCCACCCAGCTCCCCTCTAAGCCCCAGCCCCTCATCAGGCCCCCTGTGAACCTCCATCAACAGCTCCAACCCCCGCGCAGCCCCGCCTCACCCGATGGCGTCTGGTACTTTGCGACAGTGACTGCCAGTCCGCTGCCATCACTGAGGTTCACCACGGTCTGAATAAGGCCCTTGCCGAAGGTGGTCTCGCCCACAATGGTGCCGCGCCCGTTGTCCTTGAGCGCGCCAGCCAACACCTGAGGCAGCAAGGCGGGGCGAAAAGGGAGGGGCACGAGGCGCGGGGCGGGCGGCAAGGTGAGTATGGTGAAAGGATTGCAGTCTTTGTTGGAGGCCAAAGCGCGAACAAAGCGGGATGCCCCCCGGCCCTTGCTGAATCCCTGCGCTGACCAAGTGAATTCGCGGGCCCCAAGCCCCCAAACAAGAACCCAACACACAGCCACCGCCGCCCTCTCACCTCTGACGCGCTGCCGGTGCCCTTGTTGACCCACACCGACAGCGGGGTGGTTGTGTCCAGGTTGAGGGACTTGTCGGCCGAGTAGATGTCGCGCACGCCGTTGGAGTCCGAGATCAGCACGATGTCGCCGCCAGGCAGCAGCAGCTTGGCCACCTGGGTTGAGGGGGGGGGGGGGGTAACCGTGTAAGGGCGGGGGGCGGTTGAGGAGGGGTTTTGCGGCGACTGGGGAGGGGGGTTTGTGGCGGCTGGAGGGGACTGGGGTTAGGGGCCGGCAAGGTTTGCGGAATTGCAGGGCTGCTAGACTAGACTCGAGGCCGAGTTAGCTTTGTTTGTGTAGCTCTACTCCTAACAGGTGACCCCATATGACCCCATATGCGCGCCATGCACCCACCTGCACGCCGGCTGGGAATGAGCCGCCGCCGTTGTTTCGCATGTCTAGGATGAGGCCGTCCACACCCGCCGCCTGTGTGTGTTGGGTGCGCGAGCGTGGGCAAGAACATGCAAAGGACACAGCCCCCGGGAAGAGGTTGCGCTGAGCACCTGCAGCGGCCCGGGTGGCGCAAGGCACGCTTTTGCATGGGACAAAATACAACACCATCCCCCGCCCGCTGTCAGCTGAACGCCAGTCCCCCGCACGCCCACCCGACCCATCTCCCTCTCCTCCCTTACCCACCTTGCCCTCCTTCATGGCTGCCACCACTCCGTCCACGGTGCTGTTGTTGAAGGTGGTGACGCGGATGTACTCCACCTGCATACAAGCATGGATGGAGTCGACAGGGGGTGGGGGTGCGGGAGGACGGACACCTTAAGCACACACAGCATTCCAGGCTGTTGTTTTGACCACCCTGGCGACCAGTTCCACCCCTGCCCGGATTGCGACAGACGGTGGTGAAAGCGCCATAACCACCGCCCCTCCTCCCATCCTCACCTTGCCGCCGCCCTCCTTGCCGGCGCCCACCCCGGAGGAGGGGCTGACGCCCGAGCACGTGGCGTACGACACCGGCCTGAACACCACCTTCTCCCTGCGGGGGTGTGGGCGTGTGCGGGCGTGTGGGTTGCAGGGGAGACGGTTCACGCCATGCGCGCAGAGTGCGCCGCACGTGCAAAGCAGTCGGCGCTTTGCAATGTAATTAAGGGTGTGGGCCCTGGATTTCCCCATCCGACACGAACGCGCACAAACGCGCGCTGCACGCACCTGACCAGCTGCACCTCCCGCGGCGCCCCCAGCTTTCCGTCCTTGCCGGGCGTCTGCAGCGTCAGCGTCAGGCTGCTGCCGGCTGGCCCCTGCACACATGTGTGTGGGTTTTGAGTGGAGACGCAACCACATGGCAGTGGGGGTGTAGTTAGGGGGGGGCAGTGAGGGGCCAGAGGGCACCGCAATGGCGGGTGCGGCAGCGGCCGGGCCGCCCGCAATAATGCCTGCAGCTCAAGCCCGCCCAGGTGCGTGTATGTGTAGCGCCAAGCAGTTGCCCTCAAGCCCTTGCATAGCCTTGCAACCCCGACGCCCTCTTCCTTGCCCTCTAGCCCCGGCCCCACCTTGATTTGCCCGGTAGTCCCATCGGGATCCCTCGCCCGCCCCTTCCCCCATCGCCTTCAGTCCCACCACCACCGCCACACACCATGCACACCCACCCACCCACCCACCCAACCCCCCCCCACACACACACACACGCACGGCCCTCCCTCCCTCCCAACCCCCACCTGCAGCAGGTCCGACGCCTCGTACAGCGATATGCCGCGGGTGGACTTGCCGTCCACCGCCGCAATCACGTCGCCGGGTCGCACGCCCGCGCGCTCGCTGGGGCCGCCCTCCGTGGGCGCCACCACCTGGGCGGGTCGGTGGGGAGCCCGGGCAGGAGGGGCGGAGAGCCGACGAGAGGGAGGGAGGCATGGTAAAGATGCGCTTGTGTGTGTATGGGTGATGCCAGCCACGGCCTACTTCGGCGCATGGGTGATGCGCGAGCCCAGCGCTGCGCCAACGCCAACGCTGACGCCCCATCACCCGCATGCCAGCTCGCTACCGCCCTTCCCCCCCATACACACACACGCCGACCCTCGCCAGCCCCACCCGCTGCACTGCCCGCCCTATTCCAACACACCTACCACAGCCCTCCCTGCCCCCCGCACTCACCCTCCCCATCACCGGCCCCACCTTGAGCACGCTCTGGCTGGGCCCTCCCGCCTCCTCCGTGAACGACACCTCCACGCCGATGCCCGTCACCTCGCTCTTCTCGGTGTCGCCGCGCAGCCGGGCCAGCCGCGCAGGCTCCAGGAACCTGTATGCAAGCGTGTGGCGAGTCCCGGCGCAGATTGCAAAGACGTCGAGTGAAGCAGTGAAGTAGGACTTTCACCATTCCGGACGCTACGGCACAGGGAGGGTGGAGTGGTGGACAGCAGTGGACCCTGGCCCCCCCCCTGCCCCCCACTGGACGTCGAACATGCAAACGTGTGGCACAGTGCAAATATCATCAACCCGCCCTTCCTGGACGGCCACACGACCTTCATGCTTGTGACTGCCCGCCCCCATAGTCAAAGCATAGGCCACGCTCTCCTCTTCGCTCTTGTGCAATGGATTCGATTTAGTTTGGGCTGGTATCTACACACACACCCTTTGCTTGCGCCGCCCCGCCCCCCCCCCGGCCCCCCACCGTGTGAAGGGGTCATCCAGCGAGGCCAGCAGCTTGCGGATGGCGGCGTAGGTCTGGTCGCGGTCCTCCATGGGCTCCTTCTTCAGGTAGGCCTCGCGGACCTGGGTGGGTTAGCGATGTGGATGTGGCGCACTGCTTGTCATGAACAGGAATAAGGCCTACAGCACCGCGCTCGGCAGCGTACGAGGCTGCGGCATACGGCAGCAGCTGTCCACACATGTCCGCCACTGCCCGCAGGGGCCCCGTGTATCGGGTGCTCGCTCGCTCGCGCCTTGGACGAGTTGACGAACCCGCAGCCGCCCTGCCCGCCCCAGTCCCGCTCACCACTACCACCCACTTCAACCACTACCAGCCACTACCGCCCACAGACCCCCCACCCACCCTGAACCAGGACTGGCCGTTGAACCCCTTGTCCACATACGCCCGGTCCACGGCGCGCCAGGCCTGTGCATGTGTGGGTGTGGGTGGGAGGGGCCGCAGGTTGGGGCGAGAGGAGGGGCGAGTGGGAGCGAGGGGAAATGCGCGTCGTGCCGGGGAGCACGGGTCCGCAATGGCGCGACCACAACTGGTGCGACACGGGTTATGTGTGTGGTCTGAGCCGCCCGCTCCAGAGTGTTCCCTGTCCCGCCATCCCAACTCCACCCGCTTGCGTACCGATCCGGACAACTGTGCACCGCAGCGATGCATGGAGTCGCATGCAACCCAATCACTTCACACACGTCTGCCACCTTTGCCCCTCTGCCACCTTTGCCCCCCCCCCCCCGATCTTGAGCTCAGTGGCCCCCTCTCCCCTCCCTCGGCTTCACCGCGCCTCTTCCCCCCCCCCCCGCCCCTTCCCCCTCCCTCCCATCCCTCCCATCTCCCTCCCGCCCTCATCCGCGCCGCACCTCCAAGAACAGCAGCTGCTCCGACGTCACCGCCTGAGCCGCCTGCGGCCCACCCAGCGGCCCCGCGGCCCGCCCGCCCAGATCCTCGGGTGCAAGCATACCACCCAGAGTCAACGCCGCCGCAGTAGCGGCACTGCAGCCCACAGCACCCAGCTGCGTGCGTGGGAGATGGGCATGATGTAGGCGTCAGGTGCTGGTGAAAGGTGTGTGTGGAGTGAGGGGGAAATAGGGGGCCTGGATAACCCACGGAACAGGAGCAACTGCGGCGCTCCCTCTGCCAGGCGCCCACCTGCTTCCACCACCCATGCTGTTGCCCTGAACCCGACGAGCTGGGCCCCTCGCTGTCCTCGCGACGCTGTTGATCAAGTGGCCTGTAGTGCAGCAAGTATGTATGTGGAAATCTGTTGCGATAGAGCTGCTTGGCGAAGGTGCATCGTGTGGTGTGCAAGCGAGAGATGGGTCAAAGACTGAAAGGAGTTTTGGAGTGCCATACCCTTGGTCACGATGCGCCTTCAATACGCGAGCTGGTCGGAAAGCAGCATGTCGACGAGAGCAGCGCGTCTCGCCACGGTGGCGAGGGCTCGCTTGCTTGTGAGCAAGCATAGCGATGATTTAGCGGAAATGCAGGGTGTATTGTATACTACCACAAAAGTATATTGACTTGCGCTATGTGTAGCGTTTGGTTTCGATCACATGGCAAGTGGTGTTGACGGGCCTACTTGAGTTTGTATGGCTTGCGATGGGCGAGGCACATAGTGTGCGCAGGTCGGAGCTCACAATAGGGACGCCATTATGGCTAGGAGCAAAGGAGCGGAGGACGGGAGTGGAAGTGGAGGGCGACCGCGTCCTTCGTGCCTGCAATACTATGGCATCATCACGACATCATATCTCTGTCTCCTTGCAGCTTGTGCATTATGTTGTGGTGCAGTTGTTTGTTCAGACCGTCTGTCAATCGAGACGTGGATCCAGACTCTGGGGGATTGGGCCGCTGGTCACTGTTCCTGCGTGAGTCCCAAGTCGCAAATTTCACGCGTTCCTTATGTATCACCTTGTCTCATGCACTTTACAACAATGACTTAACTCTAAAAGTAAGTCATATTGTCGTGGGCTCGCGCCCGGCAACATCAATTCGGCAAGTCCGAGTTCGCCGGGCGCAAGACACAGTATATCGCGTCGCTATTCTTTACCACAGCTGTCAAAAAAGCAAAAGGAACTTGACTCACCCAGAACTTGACTCACCCAGCACGCGAGCCCCGTGCGCCCACCGCACTATGCCGCTGCGTTCCAAGGTGTACAATGCCCCCTTCAATCTCACCGTGTTGGGGCTGCAACTCGTGAGCTTGCGTCAGGTCCAGTCTTGCACTTCCTGGCCGGCGTGGGCAGGGGTTAGGGGGCGCGTGGTCCCTGCAAACGTCGCCAGAGCTGTCCCAAGCTGTCTTGCCTTTGCGCCTCCGGGTCACCTCGTGCGCCTGGATGTAGCCTAGTGTAGCAGTACCTAGCCGGCTAGCCCACCCAATAACATAACGGGAGACAGGAGCGGGTCCAATGGATGGCAGTTTGGCGACTGCATGCTCACTATTATGCTCGGTGCCTGCCCTCTTGTGACACTAGCGCAGTCACTACAGTCATCGTAAGTGACCAGGGGAGGGTCCGTTCCGGCGCACCCACAACCAGGCCCCCAATCCTGCGCGCCAGGCCCCCAATCCTTCGCGCCAGGCCAGCTTGGGACTGCGCGTTAATACATGGCGGGCAGGCGTTAGCCGCCCGCCCGCGCATGCAATAGGTGAATAGGAAGGTTGGGGAGTGGGTCTGGTCGGGCATCTTGGTTGCCGCCGGGTGGCATCTTGGTTGGCGCCAGGGTGTGCCGCTGCACCCTCCCCTGCGCTTCACATTTCAGTTGCCACGCACCCCAACCTGAGTTTAGCAGGGCGGCACCAGGGGAGGGTGCCCCTGGGCGGCACAGCTCAGTTGGCGCGCGCTCATATCTGGGTTTGAGAGCCGAGTATCGTGAAGTAGGTGCACGGCTGCAGGGCGGCATGCGCAGCGGAACCCGGGCAGCACACGACCGGGCAGCCCACCACCATCCCCGTCAACCTTCGCATGGCTGCAGGTGCCGATCATCCAGCCCGCCATCCCCCCGACCGTCCTGTGAATCCCCCCGATCGTCCTACGAATCCCCGGCGGCGGTGGTGGCGGCCAGGAGGAAGCCCCGACCGGCCTCCAACCCTGCCCAGAGACCCCTGCCCGGCGCCACCCCAGAGCTGGCAAGAGCCATAGCTCCTTGATACCTTTGAATTTCACAGAACGGAAAGCAGGACAGTCACCAACGTCACAAGGGCTGTCTGCCTCTATGCTTAGCTCACATCGTGATTTCTTGACCCCACGCCCCGACCGGCCTCCAACCCTGCCCAGAGACCCCTGCCCGGCGCCACCCCAGAGCTGGAAAGAACCATAGCTCCCTGGAAAGAACCATACCTTTGAATCCCGCAGAACAGAAAGCAGCCAATGTTAGATGCAGCGTGAAAGCCAGCCTGGTCTGTCCGATCGACAGCAGCTTCTCCTCGTCTCCGGTGAACAGTTGGTGTGTGTGTCCACTGTCCAAGCATTTCGCGTCACAGGTCCCTGACTCCCTGCATCCCCATGGCCCCATGCGTCCACCATCCCCATACACTTGCTTCTTAGCTGCTGTCTGCCCCGCCCTGCCTTTGCGTAGTCACTGCATCTCGCACAGCTTCAACGTGCGTCCGTGGAGCCCTAATCTCCCACGCCCTGCTTTTTGACGCGAAACGCCTTTGACGCGAAACGCCATCACGATAAGTCATTACTTTTGGCGTCAGGTGCTCTGGCTTCGGGCAATAGGCCCTGGGGTCCCGCCAAGTTGGACGTCAAGATTGGGCTCTGCGTAGGGTGTGGTACCCCACTTGCAGGGGTGCCCACTTGGGTGTACCGCCCTCCCCACATCCTCGTCCCTTAGCGCCCTCCAGCTCCCCCTCCATCACCTCGCTAAGTCTCTATGCGATTCACGTGCTATTCTACGTTTGCTTGGCATCGCACGGCGGGAAGGTTGGGTTCGGTTGTCAGGCATAGTTGGCAGGGTGACGGTGCTATACTTGCGACGAAGAGTTAACTACTGCCGCGTGAATACTTGTTTGGTGCGTTGACATTGGATATCGACGATCGCATGAATTCCCGCCTCGCAGCTCGCGCGACCCAGAGCCTTGCGACCCAAAGACTCTGGAAGTCGTCACCTCGCTCCCAAACTCACTAGGATGAATAATTTGAAGTGCTATTTGATAAGCCAACTAAAAGGGGATAGCCAACGTTAAGTTTTGGCCATTCGGGGGGATTGGGCACTCACGCAGGAACAGTGACCAATGGAGGGGACGCAGACTCTGGGACTGGGACTGCCGATTGCGGCTTTGGTGTGTATTGCAAAGCACCTTTTTCGCGGGCCTTGAGCTTCCTGGATCGTTTGGACCAATTTACAAGCACGAGCTTGTACACCAATCAATGCAAAGCGCCCCAATTTGTCCAAACTCAATTGGCAGTTCTTTTAGTTCTTCGCCCGATCACACAGAGATAATAAGATCTGGTCAATGTCAGTCCCCTCCTCGGAGAAGGCGGCAGCTGGTGAGGACTGCGGGTTGTCGCGCTTGACCGCGGGCCTCATCCAGCAAATAGCTAGCTATCTGCATCCCAACGAGGTCATAACTAGCCTGAAGCAGCTGAACCATGAGACAGCGCAGTGCCTGAAGGAGTACCGACTCGTCCAACTCTCGCAGCCGCTCACTCCAGCGCCTTCGTGGGCTAGCGATCATCCTGTGCATGTAGCTGTGCAGTCATGGCCTTCGGCTTTGTTCGTAGCTCACTGGGGTCGGCCGCAGCCCTGGCGCACCCTCAGCCTGCGACAGCGGCGCCGGCTGCTGTGCCTGGCCGCGAACTCGGGCTGTGCCGCGAGCCTGGAGGCTGCGCTGGCGCAGTGCGGCTGCAGTCTGACGTCTAAGGTGGCCATGGCTGCTGTGCTCGGCGGCAGCGTGTCTGCATGCGAGACGCTGCTGATTCGGGAGGGCTGCGAAAGCATGGCGCGCCTGGAGGATGTCGCGGCGGAGGCCGGCCACCTGGAGGTGCTGCGCTGGCTGCGCGAAGCTCGGCGGGACCAGCTTCTGCTCGAACCTCCACAGCAGCTTCTGGATGATCAGTTGAGGAGTGAGCAGGCGCCAGATGAGGTCGCAACGGCGGTCGCCGCCTGCCGCGGCGGCCACGCGCACATCCTTGCCTGGCTGCAAGAGGAGGAGGAGCAGGCGCGGCAGCAGGCACAGCCGCAGGAGGAGCAGCAGGCGCTAAGGTTTGTCACCATGTACATGTCGAAGCCGCCGTTGAAACTGGCCGACAGGAAAGCCGTGCAGTACCTGGCGGGTGCGGCCGCTGCGGGCGGGCACGTGCAGCTGCTGGACCAGCTGCTGCCGCGCCTGGAGCCCGTCACCGCGGGGGCGTTGTGCTGCGCCGAGCTCGAGAGGGTGGCAAAGGGCTGCACGCTGGAGGTCCTGCAGCGTGTTTACAACCACCTGTGCGGACTGGAGTCTGCTATGCTTCCCAGCGTATGCGCCAAGAGGTCGCTGGTGGTGGCCGCCGCCGTCAGCAACACGGCCGACTGGGAGCAGAAGCTGGACTGGGTCCTGCAGCAGGAGGCATACGAGCCGCTGACCGAGCGCCCTTTCGCACATGCATACGTTATGAGTGATTACATCGTGCTCTGCCACGCTGCCGGCCGGCTGCCGGACTGGCTGCAGCGGCTGCAAGCCCTGCGCGCACGCAACGTGCCGCTGCCACCGCTGCTTACACTGGCGATGCGCGCCGCCATCGCAGGCGATGTCGCCGCGCTCACGTGTTTGCTGGCAGAGCAGAGCGAGGGTGTGCCAGCGCGTGAACAGATAGCGAGTGCAGCTGTGGCGGCTGGGCACGTGCCGATACTCTCCGTGCTGCACGCTTGGGGCTGCGTGTTCTCGGGGGACGATGTCATGGTGGCGGCTCGGGCCGGCCACGCGGCGGCAGTGGGGTGGCTCCTCGCGCAGCCGCTGCAGCCCCCGGCCGCCGACCGGGCAGCGGTGTTCCAGCACTTGGCGGACCAGGGCGCGGACCTGGACACCCTGCGGCACCTGCATGAGCGGCACGGCGCGCCCATCGACCTGGAGGCGGTGGCGAAGTACGGCAGTGTGGAGGCGCTGGAGTGGGCGGTGGCGGCACTGCAGAGGGCGGGCGCAGAGCGTCCGGAAGTCCAGGTGGGGGGGCAGCTGTGGCGTGTTACCGTATTGCATGTTGGGTGTAGGCCGGGTCGGACGCGCAAGGGCCCAGAGTAGGTCAGTCGGGGCCGCGCCCACGCCGTACGTGGTTGCTATTATTCGCCGCGCTTGTTATTACTGAGCCCGTTTGCACGCCGGCTTGGCTGCGTCAGGCTCACAGTGTTCGCATGCCCGCACGCACAGGACATGGAGAGCCTGCTTAACGGCATCCAGCAGCGCAACACGGTGTGGTCCGCGGCGGCCGCCGGCAACCTGGCGGCAGCGGACTGGCTGGCGCAGCTGCTGGCCTCACACGGGTTGGGTCAGGGCCCACACCTGCCGGCGGCTGAGGGTTTGCGCCCTTCAGCACACGGCGCACGCAACGCGTTCGGGGCACTGCGTTGGTGGCTGCGGCAACGGCAGGAGGGTCGCGGCGCAGGGCAGGCATTGCTGCGTGAGAGCAAGGAGGGGCAGGGGGCGCGGGCGGAGCAGCCGTCGGTGGGCGGGCTGGACGACATGGAGTGGCGGGCGCTGTTCGCGGGTGTGACGGCCTTCATGAGCACTGCGCTGACTCGCCCTGGCGTGTGGAAGTACTCGCGCGCGCAAGTGAATTGGCTGGTTGCAAGGCGCCTCGAGACCGCAGCGCAGGCGGAGGCGGCTGGACAGGTGGGCGCGGTAGCGGCGGCGCGGGCGGCGGCGGAGGAGCTTGCGGCGATAACGGCCAAGGCAAAGGTGCAGGCGGACGTAAACGCCAGGATGGAGCGTGAGAGGCTGGCACGGCTCGACGGCCAAATGGCTGAGATGTTAGCCAGAAGTATGGCTGCGGACGCGGCGGCGGAGGCGGCGGCGGCTGGAGCGGCGGCGGCTGGGGCGGAGGCGGCGGCTGGGGCGGAGGCGGCGGCTGGGGCTGGAACTGGGGCTGGGGCTTGGCAGGCGGATGATCAACGTGGTGCCCAGGCGGGTGAGTGAGGAGCTGTGAAGGCTTGACGACCACTGAGCGGTGTGCCGCACTGCCACAGCTGCCGGCAACATGGGGGGTGGGGGTGCATGGGGCGGCTGTGGGGGGGGTAACCTTGAACCAATGCCGTAAGGGAACAGTCGCGCTGCAAGGAGAAAACTGCAGCCGCATATGCGAGCTTTTGTACATCACGACAGGTAGTTGGGCGGGCTTGGGCAGTGTAATGGCAGGTGAAAGTAGGCTGTGCGGGGCCTGATAATTGTGGCTGTCAGCCTTACAATCGTGCCTGTGCACGGTGTGTACCATAATGCGGCGAGTGGATTGACTGCTGAGGTGGTCTTGAGTAGGTCGATGGGGCGCGCGGGCGCTGGCCTGCAGCACAGGGGCACACGCTGCGGGTTGTGCAGTTGAGCGCATGGCCGCGACCGATGCGGGAAGTGCTGTGGGCTACGTGGACTAGGCATATACTGTCTCTCTGGAGCCCACGGCCTGGGAATGGAGGATGCAGGGGGTGCGGCATCGGTCGGCCCACATGACGTGCTGCGTGCGGTGCGAGCGCATGCCTTTTCAGCATTTGAGTCGAACATGCACTTATCTATGATTGGCTATTAAATAATCACACCGCTCGCGCCCACAGCAACTCGCTACCTCGCTACAGCAGCGTCCTCATGGCGAGCAAAGCCCAAGCACCTGCAGCAGGGCTAAGCACGCAACCACAGCCGCTCAAGGCGCGTGAGCTGGTGCTGAGGTTCACAAAAAGCATGGACCTGTCGCCCGGCCCATGCGACTGCCTCGGCGCTCAGTGCTCGCGGTCATCCCACTCGCCTCCCCAACGCCTTCCCCTCCCCTCCCCTCCAGCAAAACTTCCTGCCCCAACCCCCTTCCGCTCGCCACTCGCCAATTCTCGTCGCCACAGGTCTTCCTGCACCCAAGCCTGCGGAGCCTGCGCACGCGCCACGCCATCTGGGCCCGCAGGCTGGCTCCCCTGGGCGTGCTGCTCACGCGGGTGGGTACCGTAGGCGTACGTGTGCGCGGGTTCCGCCGCTTCTCGCACCTATACACACACACGCCCCTTCGACGCCAGCTGCCCAGCTCGCTCACTGTCTACATCCAGAGGGAATACCGTACTGCATCTCATATACTGGCCCTGTCGCTGCCCCCACCGATCCCTGGATTGCCGATTGCCGCCGTACACGCGCGCAGGGGCAGCTGCCCGAGCCAGGCACCTTCCTGGCTGTGGTGGACGTGGAGGTAGGAGCCGCCAGCTGTGCCGGCGGCAGTAGCGGCGCCGGAGGCGGGGGCGGCGCGGACAGCTACTGCCGCTTTGACGCGCACTCGGCGGCGGCGGCGCAGCTGCTGCAGCTCCTCCGTCGGGGAGGTGGCACTGCCGCGGCGGCTGCTGGCAGGCCGGCCGCCGGCAGCAAGAGGCGTGTCGCCGCGGGGCCTGATGACGGGGCTCATCCACAGGGTGAAGCAGCAGGAGGGCGGGCTGTAGCAGCTGCAGCCGCCGGTGCTCGTGGCAGCCCCGCCACACCGCGGGGCGGGCAGCAACATGCAGCTGCTGCGGTGGCGGCCGCACCGGACGCTGACAGCAGGGAGGAGGCGGCAGGAGTAGCAGCGACTAGGGAAGGCGGCAGCAGCAAAACACAGCAGGCGGGAAAGGTGACGTGCTCGGTCAGCAGGAGCGCCGCGACCACCAGCAGTAGCAGCCTTGGCAGTAGCAGCCACAGCGCTGCTGCTCCTGCAGCTGACAGGTCAGCAAAGCGCCACTCGGGCTCGGCGTCATCGCGTCGCTCGCTGGACTCGGCGGCGCTGTCGTCGCTGGCGGCTGTAGCAGCCACCGCCGCGGATAGAGCCACCGCTGCTACCGCCAACTGGGAGCGGACTGCTGCTGTCACGTGCGAACGTGGCGGCGGCGGCAGTGTCGGATTTACTGGATCCATCTGGCGGCCGCACGTCGCGCGCCTGGTGTCTGACAGGTGGCTGGTTGCGTGCTGCGAGGCGGGCGCGATTCTGGATCCAGCGCCGTACGATGTACTGCAGGCGCCCGCCAGACTGGCAGCGGCGGTTGCGGCGGCGCCGTACCTCCGTACACCAGGCCAACTGCCACCTGGCGGCGGTGTGCTTAAGACAACCGGACCAGCCGGCAAGGGGGACGGCGGCGGCGGGGACCGAGGCGAGTCGCGGCCGTGGAAGCGGCTGCGCTGGCAGGACACGGGCGATGATGGTGGGTGGCAGGGGTCCAATGGTGCGATGAGTGCTGTTGGCGTAGGCGCCTTCACGCAACCGCAGGACCTCGCTGTTGCAGCGGGTGGGGATGGGTTGCGGGCGGCAGCGCCCACAGCCACCGCCGCTGCCACCTTCCATTCCTCGGGCGGGGTCACCCCCGGCGCTGCAGCTGGTGTGGCTGCTCGCCCCGCACCGCTGCGCCCCTGGGTACCGCCGCGCCTGCTGGCGGCGACCACTGCCGCCGCTGCCGCCGCCGCCACCTGGGGCGCAGTGCTCGCACCCCAACACACCACTTCAACAGGTGGCGGCACCACCCGCTCTGCTGGAGCCGGCGGTACAGGGGAGGGCCCGGCCGCGGCCGAGGCAGCGGCATTGTTGGCTACCACCGGCACCGGTGGCTTCTGCTCGCCCGCCGCTGTGGTTGTGGGGCACGAGCCTGTGCCGCTGGCATGGTGGGAGCCGGCAGCGCCTGTAGCAGTGCCTACACCGGCACTGGCACCGGCAGTAGCAGTAGCAGCAGCTGCAGCAGTCGGAAAGTCAGCAGCAGGAGACAATGCTGGGGGCGGTGGGGCGGCGACGGGTGTTCCAGAGGGTGGATGCGAAGCTGCTGGACAGGGTTATGGGTGGGAGGCCGCGGCGGTGCCGGTGGCCGGGGGCGCCTGGGTGCCGCTGCCCGACCACCTGGGCGGACCGCGGGCCTCGCCGCCTGGGGGCCTGCAGCCGCCGAGGTGGATACCGCTGCCGCAGGACCCGGGGACCAGGGCGGCAGCAGCAGCCCCGGCGGCAGCAGCAGCAGCAGCAGCAGCAGGCTCCACGGCGCCGCGAGCCCCACCACTGTCCTCGCTGGACGCCGGCTGCCGCCTAGCACTCCCCCGGGTTCGTGTGGTGTCGTACAACATCCTAGGCAACACCGCGTGCATGACCAGGTGGGCGTGGGTGTGGGCGTGGGCGTGGGCGTGGGTGTGGGTGTGGGTGTGGGTGTGGGTGTGGGTGTGGGTGTGGGTGTGGGTGTGGGTGTGGGTATGGGTGTGGGCGTGGGCGTGGGCATGGGCATGGGCGTGGGCGTGGGCGTGGGCGTGGGCGTGGGCGTGGGCGTGGGCGTGGGCGTGGGCGTGGGCGTGGGCGTGGGCGTGGGCGTGGGTGTGGGCGTGGGCGTGGGCATGGGCGTGGGCGTGGGCGTGGGCGTGGGCGTGGGCGTGGGCGTGGGCGTGGGCATGGGCGTGGGCGTGGGCGTGGGCGTGGGCGTGGGCGTGGGTGTGGGCGTGGGCGTGGGCGTGGGCGTGGGCGTGGGCGTGGGCGTGGGCGTGCGTGTTTCGGGAGGCCGGGGAGCCCCATACGAAAGGGGGAGGGTCACTGGGGGACGGAAGGTTGCCTGTGACGGTGCGATTGATGTGCGGGGACCTGAGCCGCGCTGACGTGCCATCCCTGGATGTCGCTCCTCACCACCTGGACACCGTAACCGATGCACCACCCAAGCCACGCACTCCAATCCTGTCGTTCGGCCTCCGCCACCCTACCTGCTGTGCCGCCGACTGACTGTCCGCCTGCTCCCGCCGCCCCGCCCGCCCTCAGCCGCGCCGGCGCCGCCATGCCGCGGGAGCATACCACCCTGGAGTTCCGGGGGCCCAGGCTGCTGCGGGTCAGTGGGAGCATATTGCGGGTCGGTGCGGGCTGTGTCACATGCAGCGCTGCCGCTGCTGCTGCTGCTGCTGCTGCTGCTGCTGCTGCTGCTGCTGCTGCTGCTGCTGCTGCCACTCAGTACACACACACACACGCACACACACACGCGCGCCTGCATCGCATACAGTGTCCTTGCACTGTGTTTTCCTTGTGCTCTTTAACACACGCGCGTGTGTCCACTTACACGGCACACGGCATGCACATGCACGGCGCACACGCACATCACAGGAGCTGTGGGGATACGACGCTGACGTCATCTGCCTGCAGGCGAGGAGGTTGTTTGTGTGTGTGCGTGTGCGTGTGTTGAAGGTGCTGGAATGGCGGGAGCCTCCAAGGTTCCTCGTTGATCTGGGTGGCTGGGAGGGCAGCAAGCCTCCTTCTCCTCCTCGACCCTCCACCCCTCCACCCCTCCACCCCCCTGCCCCCGCGCCCCTCGCCCCCTGTGCCCCCCGCCGCCGTGCCGGCCCCAGGAGGTGGATGTGAGCGTGTACAGGCTGTGGCTGCAGCCCTGGGCCGCCCGTCACGGCCACACCATCACCTACCTGCCCAGAGGGGTGAGCGCGCGCATGCACTGAGCAGCAGCAGATTACGACAACACATGGCAGGGCGTAGTCCCTTGCTAGCCGTAGCGGCAGTTACTGGTAGGGGCGAGCCGCGACCACGGTCACGTCTGAGCTTATAGCTGCAAAGCCCAGCTTCATGCAAGTGCTTTTAGCCATTCCAGATGTTCCATCAAAGTATGGAACCATTCACGCCCGTCCTGCACCCCACCCCAGGCAAGCACGCCGCTGGGCCCCACGGAGTCGGCTCCACGCATGGACCCCTGCTACAGCCCCTTCAGCGCCGCCAGTGGTGGTGGCCGTGGCAGTAGCAGCCGCAGCCGCAGCGGCAGTGGCGGCCGCGGCCGCGGCGGCGCCGCAAGCAGCAGTTCCGGTGGTGCCGGTGCTGGTAGGGGCAGTGGAGTGCCTGTGGGGGAGCTGGATGGGATTGCACTGCTGGTCCGGAGCCCCCTTCGGCTGCTGGAGGTACATTGTGAGCAGCTGGCGGCGCGGCGGCCCGCCACTGCTACCGCCGCTGGCGGAGGTGGCGGTGGAGGTGGCGGCGGAGATGGCGGCGGAAGTGGAAACGGCAGTAGCAGTAGCAGTAGCAGTAGCAGTAGCACCGGCTTCTGGTCGCTGCTGAGCAACCGCGGCGTGGGGGCCATCCTGGCGCTGGTCGAGGTTGTGGATGGCGGAGGGGCGGGCGGCTGCGGCGGCGGCGGTGGCGGTGGCGGCAGCGGCGGTGCGGATGAGCGCACAGCGCAGCCGCAACAGGGCGGTGGCGGAGGTGCCGGCGGCAGTGGCAGCAGGGGCGGAGGGGGAGGCACGGACGCGCCTGGCCGTGTGTTTGCGGTCGGGACGACACATCTGTGGTGGGACCCCAGGTGTGTCTGTGTGGGGTTGTAAACGCCAGCCCAAATTAAAACGAAAACGAGCGGAGCACAGGCAGAGGTGTTAGCCGCAAGCGTTTGTACGAGGGGTCTCCATTTAAAACTGCGCGCGCGCTCTGTTGCATGCGCTGCGTGCTTCGCCTGCAGGCTGCCCCACGTGAAGGCGGCTCAGGCGGCGCTGCTGTGTGAGGCCGCAGCGGACTTCCTGCGCCGTGTGGCGCCGCGGTGGGGGCACTCGCACGGGCAGCAGCGCGGCACTCCCCAGCCCCAGGTGGGCGTGGCGGGCGGGGCGGGGCGGGGCGGGGCGTGCCCGTGTCTACTAGGCACCTAGCGCCAGGAGGGCCAACTGTATCCCTGCTGAGCACCCTTGCTTAGTGCGTGTGTCAGGAGGTCATGGCTGTAAAGCTTGCATGTGCGTGAACGGGGCGAGCATTCCTCGTCATTACGCTCACGGCTGTCGTGCTCACGTACGGTACATGTGCCGTACACACGGTGAACACGCGCCTCATCACCGCCGCCGCCGCCGACCACGCGCCAGGACGACGTGCCGCTGGTGTTGGCGGGAGACCTCAACAGCCGCTGGGCCGTGTTCGACCCAGGGCCGGTGGAGCTGGGGCTGCCGCGGTCACCACCAGCCCGCTCACGCAGTGGTGATAGCGGTGGTGGTAGCGGTGGTGGTGGCGGTGGTGAGCAGTACGGCGGCGGCGGCGGCGGCGGCGGCGGCGGCGGCCAGCGCTGCCGGCGCTGCCTGGTGAGCGGCGTGTACGAGCTGTTGTCGGGCGGGCGGCTGGAGGAGGAGCACCCGCACCACCCCGCCTGCCCGGCGCTGCTGCAGGCTGCCGCGCCGTGAGTGAGGGGCGCAGGGCGGGGAGCGAGTGGGCGGCGAGCCCGCCGCGCCACACACTTGGTGCGGGTACATGTATGGCTGTGAGGGGCATGGGTAGTTGGGGAGATGGGCACTCCGGGTGCAGTACAGTAAGGACTGGCTCGTGGATGCCGTGGATCACTCATGTCAATGACCCCTCACGGTGTGTCACTCGCACGACGTCCTGTGGCCTCGTGCATGCAGGGGAGACGTGCGCCTGCACACATCAGGTGCGTGTGTGTGCATGTGTGTGTGTGCTTCTGTGTGTGTATGCGCGCCCCGACCTCTAAGTCACACAACACCAGCAGCCTCACCAGCCCCCGGCTGCTGCAGCCACCTCACCCGCGTCGTTGCTCATCCCACTGCACACCTACCTACCTACCCCTACCCCTACTGCCCTCCTGCCTGCCAGGTCTGCGGCTGGCCAGTGCGCACATGGTCGCCAACGGCCGCGAGCCGCCCGCCACCAACAACTCCTGCAACTTCATCGGTGAGGCACTGCGTGGGGCACTGCGTGGGGCACTGCGTGGGGCACTGCGTGGGGCACTGCATGGGTCACAGGATAGATGGGACACTGGTTGTGGAGCTGATGAGCTTCAGGGGCGACTCCCTGCTGCTTGAGGTGGGGGTTGTAGCGCCCCACGCCGATGCATCCCGCACTCCGCGACCCGCGCGTGGCACGCACCTGCCCCGCAGCTGCTACCCCCCCCTTTCCCCTCGCTCTACTGCATTATTGCGTTGGGTTTAGTTTGGGCTGGTATCTACAACCTCCCTCTCCCTCTCCCTCCCTCCACCCCAACCCCCCGCCGCCCCCAAGGCTGCCTGGACTACCTGTGGCTGTCCCGCGGCGGCCACTGGGCGGTGGCGGGCACCCTGGACCTGCCGTACACGTGAGCGGCGGCGGCGGCGGACGAACAACATACATGTGGGGATGTGACTGTGCAGGAGGTTGTGGCCGTGTGTCCACACGCAGGGAGGGTGGCATTCTGGGGGGAGGGGGTTGCAGAGGGGGTTGGAAACGCGGTACACATGCACTCTGGGGGAGGGAGGGTTGCGCCCAGCTCCACCGCCCGACTTGCCCAGCAGGCATTCTTCACCTCCTGCAATCCCCCAACCCACACACACGCACGCACGCACGCACACACACACACACACACACACACACACACACACACACACACACACACACACACACACACACACACAGGTTAGGTAGATGGGCGTAACAGGTGCTTCGGGTAAGTATGGTCTCGGCTCGGCAGGTCGGTCGGCTGTGGTAAGTATACTCGGAAGGTAATCCGCGGCCGTAATTCTGCATCGCATACACTGTCCTACGCGTAATGTTTTCCTTGTGCTCTTTAACACACACACACACACACACACGCACGCACGGTCTTCAAGCGCCGCAATCCATCCGGCTCTCCCTCCCCGCCCGGACCACTCCCCACCGGCCGCCACCCCAACCGCAGGTACGGGCCGGACCCGCGGGGTGACGGGCTGGTGGGCGCGGTGGGTGCCGGCAGCCGCGCCGCCGGCATGCAGCAGCAGCGGCAACACGGAGCCGGCGGCAGGCAGCGGCGCGACGGCAGCGGCGGCGGCTGCGGTGCGGGGGATCCAGGCACTGACACGGAGGATGATGCGGCAGCGGAGGAGGGCGGTGCCTTGGGCAAGGTGGTGGCGGCGGCGGACGCTGCTGCGGCATGTGGTGCGGCGGTGTCGGCGGCGGCCTGCTGCCCGGTCATGCCCAACGCGACCTTTCCCTCGGATCACTGGGCAGTGGGGGCGGAGCTGGTGCTGCTGGGCGGCTGGGGCGGGAGGTAGGGTCCACGCGCACGCGTGTGGGTGGGGAGTTAGATGAACTTGCTGGCCGTGTGCACGCATGCACGGGCACGAGCTGGTGCATGATATCCCACATGGAGATGGACACATTTGATTAAATGGTTGTGTGGTTTAAGCGCTGGAATACCGTGAAACGCCCGCGGCGGCGCTGCCAGGCGCGGGTGAGGTGGTGGGCGCGGCGGCGGCGGTGGGCGTGTTGCGGGTGCGGGTGGGGGTGCGGCAGTGGCGGCAGTGGCGGCAGTGGGTGCGGTACTGCTGTCGCGAGTGCTCCGCGACACACTGGATGCGGGGCACAAGCGCGCAAGGCGGCGTCGGCGGCGGCGGCGGGTGCTGCCGGAGGAGGGGCCGTCCAGGTGCGTACAGCGCGTGGGCGTTAAGTAATGGTCAGCCGCCGCGGTACATGGCTAGCACCGTATTGTGTCCTGCGTTCTACTGGTACTGAAGTGTTAAGCGAGTACCATATGAGCGGCTGTGCAATCTGAGGGGCATGTGCAGTATTGGAAGTGGACGAGCAAGCGGACGTGCAAATGGAGGGGCGCCGGTGCGATTGGGCAGGCCGCAGCCGTGTCGGGTGGAGCGGGAGAGCTGGGGAAAGACAGATCATGGGTTGGGTTTTTGGGCCACGCAAGGGCTTGACTTAATGCCTCACGTTTCAGCCTTTTAGGAACTGATGTTGAACATGACTCTATGTGACATTATGGAAGCGCCGCGTTAAGAAGTAGTTAGCATGTCTCGGCTCGAAGCGGTCAAGGCCCTGGAACATGGCGCCGAGGTGGAGGAGAGCAACGGCCGGGAGCAAAGCATTGTTTGCCTGGCGGACGAGGCTGTTGGTAGCGAAGGCGCAACGCCTGGCATGAAGCAGTATGGAATTCAGTCGCTCACGCTACACAAGGACGCCCGGAACGATATCAAAGTCACGGTCGATGCAGGATGGGTGTTTGACACAAGCAAAAAGGACTTTTCGCATCTACGTCTTTGGGACGAATGCGAACACTTTGCGTTGCCTGGACAGCCGTTGCCAGAGCAAATTACACGCAGCCCGACCTACACGTTCACGGCCGTGAACGACCACTGGACCGCCAACAAAGCGGACTACTTGCAGGTGCGTCCGGCTGGCAATGGAAGCGAACCGCGGGACGAGGGCACAAGCGCCCGCGGCCGTTAGTGTGCATCTCCCACACGTCGAAACGGAGGGAACACGGGCAGGGGTACATGTAGCACACGGCATACGGGCTTGCAGGGGCAGGTGCCGTCAGGGCAGTAGCCATTCCGTCCCTTCTCCCGCCCTCCCCCCCATCACCCTGACCTTTCCCCAACACCCTGCAACACCCCGGCCCCTGCCCGGCCTGCGGCACCCGCCACCCCCTTCCACGCTTGCACCCCTCTCCCCCAAGCCTCCCTCTCCGCCTGCCCCTTCTGCAGGTATCGTTCTTCCAGCCCTGCGCCGTGTCCCTGCTGCTGGTCAACATCGGCCGCGTGCCGCTGTGGGTGCGCAGCGGCTTCTCCAAGGTGCCCGAGTCCAAGTTCTCGCTGGCGGTCAAGTGGAGGCTGTCACCGCACATCGTGGTGCGTGCGCCGGGCGGTGGAGATGGGCGCGAGGAGGCGGGCGGGGTGTCACCTTCAAGCTTGATAGGGAGGGGAGCGTGGAGACGCGATTCATGGCATGACGCAAACAACCCCTTCCCCCTCCCTCCTCGCCCCTCCTCGCTGCAGCTGCTGGCGATGATGTCACAGAAGCTGGCGGCGTGCCGGGGCGCGCGGCTGCACCTGTGGGAGTACAAGGAGGTGTGCGTGCCGGGGCAGGTGAGCGGGGAGCGAGGCGCAGGCTCAGCAGGAGCAGGATCCGGCACAGGTGCAGCAGCAGGACTGCAGGACTGCAGGACTTCAGGACTGCAGTACTGCAGGACTGCAGTCAGGGAGGCGGACGGGATGGCGGCAGGCGGGGCATGTGGCACTGTTTGTCCAGGGTGGAGTGCTGCGGGGCGCTGCCTGCATGCTGCTGTGCGTGTGACCTGCCCTGTGTTGCCCCGTGTTGCCCTGTGGGCCGCCCACCCGCCAGGTGTACAACTTCGGCGGCTCCGAGGGCGTGCAGGTGCGCGACTGGGGGCTGAGGGCTGGGGGCTGGGGCTGGGGTAGGCATGCAGTTGGATGTCAGACACGTGTGTGGCCGCGGTGTGTGGGCGCTGCCGGCTGCCAGCTGTGCTGCGAGCATGGACACTGCAATGGCGGCCCTCCGTCAGGAACCAGCGAGCATGAAGACTTCTTCTCTTCCTCCCAACCGCCACCACCATCACTGCTCCCTCGCCCCTACCACCTCACCTCTCCCTCCGTCATCTCTCCCTCCCTCCACCCCTCACCCCCCCTCCCACAGGGTCTGGAGGACTACACCTACCTCTTCCTGTGGCGCCCGCTCACAGCCAACGAGGTGGCGCAGCTGGAGGCGGCGGGCGGGCCGGGCGCGGCCGGCAGGCAGCTGGCGGGCGGGCCGGCCTGGGACGCGGACGCGGGCGAGGGGCCGGACGCGGCGGCGGCGGACGCCACGGCGGCGGGGCGGGCGGCCAACGCGCGGCGGAGGGCCAAGCACCTGGAGAAGATTGTGCAGGTGGGCTGGGCGGGCTGTGTGTGCGTGTGTGTGTATGTGGGTGCGGGTGTGTGTGTGGGGTTGAAGCCTGCTGACCCCGATGGCAATGTGACTCGCCGTAATGTGAACTCCCCGTCCCTTCCCTCCCCCTCCCCCTCCCCCTCCCCCACCACCACCCCGCCCACGGCCAGGCTGTGCTGGATGACGACATGGAGTCGCTGCAGCGCTCCTGTGAGGCGTACGGCAAAGTCATGGCGCGCATCGCCAAGGCCGTCACCGCCGCGCTACAGCAGCAGCAGCAGCAGCAGCAGGAGGGCTCGGGCGGCGGCTCCGGCGGTGCCGCGGTGGCGCCGCTGCCTGCCTCAGCGCTTCGGCCCAGCTTCCTGACGCTGTCGGGTCGGCCGCTGACGTCTGTGGCTGCGGACCTGAACGTGCAGCCGCGGCTGGTGCTGTACCTGGTGGAGCAGGGCGCGGAGCTGGACACCAAGGCGCTGAGGTGAGGGGGTGGGTGGGTTGTAGGTACCAGCCCACACTAAACCGAGCGCAGCGTAGGCCAAGGCGACAGGTGCAAGCGGGGGGAGGGCGGGGCCGGGAGTGACGGAGAGGGGGCGGGAGGTAGAGGGGTGGAGGGGCTAGGAGTGGTTGCGGCGTCTGGAAGGGCCTCAAAGCGCTAAGCCCCATCAAGTTCATGCTTGGGTGGGGGGTTCAATCGCTCGGCTCTCCAGTGCGTGTCGCACGGGCGGCGCCACCCTGCCACCCTGTCAACCTGTCGTGTACGTGTCGTGTATGTGTGTGTGTCTCCTGCTGTGTCGTTCCGCAGGTTCCTGCTGAACAACAGCAAGGCCCTCCCCACGGGCGGCTATAAGGACGTGCGGCACTTCATGACGGCCTACCTGATGCACCAGCGCAACCCCATCGCCTGCGCCATGGTGTTCGCGCAGGTGGGCAGGCGGGGCTGTTGCGCATCAGGACGGTCCATGCACCTGCACACGCTGCAACACGCACACGCGCGCGAACACACACACACACATACATACGCACATACATACGCACACACATACGCACACACATGCACACACACATGCACACACACCCCTGTGCTGTCCTACGCGTATTGTTTTCCTTGTGCTCGTTAACACCCCTGTGCCGTGCCCCTGTGCCCACACACCCACAGGTCCTGGACGAGCAGGCCGCCGTGTCCAGCGGCAAGAAGCGCGAGTACACGTGAGACTGTGCGTGTGTTTCTGATGTTCCTGTTGTTGCCGTTGTCGTCACATTAGAGATGGTTGCGGTACATGTCCTGGAGACGCGAGTCATGCGGCGACACGGGGGCCGCGGGGAGCTCCAGTGCGCTGCGCCACGTACACGGAAGGGCCCCTACGCCCAGCCACTGTCTGGCAAATGAATGATACTCGCATCGCCTTTCGTGGGCGGCTACTATGCTTCTCCTCCTCTTCTTTCTCAATACTCCTTATCACGACCCCTGCTCCCCCTGCTCCTCCTCCCCCCTCTCAGCACGCTGTCGCGGCGGCTGCGGCTGTGTGCGGTGGCCATGGTGGAGCTGCTGCAGAAGCTCAACGTGCAGCCGGGGGAGGAGGCGGGCACAGGCGGCGGAGGGGGCGGCGGCGGAGCGGCAGGTGCGGCGGAGGGCGGCGGCGCCGAGGCGGCGGGAGGTGGAGGTGGGGGTGGGGGGCCTCAGGCGACCCTGGCTGACGTCCTGGCGCCACGTGGCGTCACGTGCAGCCTCAACGACTACTCGGCACTGCAGGTGTGTGCATGCATGTGTGCGTGTGTGTGTGTGTGTGTGTGTACGTGTGCTGCTGCTGCTGACTGTCTGTAGGCAACAACAGGGTACCGCACGTACTCACACGCCATCAACCCTGTGTCTGATGCTGCTGATGTGCGTTGCGTACGTCTCTCCTTCCGCACGCCTGCCCACTCCCGCGCTCACACGCACGCACCCTCACCTCCCCATGATCATGCATGTCACCCCCTCCCCCCCGCACCCACCAGGTGGCCTACGAGACCAAGGACCTGGACTTCATGTCCGCCAGTGTGGTGCAGACCTACCTGCAGGACAGGTGGCTGGGCGCGGACTACATCGCCAACGCACTGCAGGTGCCAGGGGGGCCGGTGGGGGGCTAGAGGGAGGAGGAGGAGGAGGAGGAGAGGGGAGGAGAAGAGGAGGAGGAGAGGAGGAGGGAGGAAGGAGGAAGGAGGAAGCAGGGATGAGGAAGGAGGGAGGAGGCAGGAGGAGTTAAGGGAATACGATGAAGATGAATGAGGGTAGTTGAGTCCCTGGAAGTCCCAGGCAATGCACGCGCTGCAGGTGAGGCCCAAAATCCAACGCCGGTGGACTCGTGTTCCATGGACCTGCATGCTTGCCCACTGACCTCCCCCCGCTTCCTCCCTCCCTCCCTCCTCCCCTCCCTCCCCCTGCCCTCCGCCCTCCTCCTCCCGCCCCTCCAGGACAAGGGCAGTAACATCCACTACGGCGACCACCACCTGGTGCTGCGGGTGCTGGAGAGCGCCGGCTTCGTGGGCGGGCTGGGCCGCAAGGTGGCCAGGTGGGAGGATGGGGGGGCGTGTGTGTGATGTGTGTGTGTGATGTGCGTGTGATGTGTGTGTTGGGGGGGGAGATGTGTGTGG
>NC_057013.1:309430-368468 GCF_000002595.2 Chlamydomonas reinhardtii | reverse complement strand
AAGGCCTACACCCGTCCTATCTACCTCCCTTCCACCCCTCCATCCTTCTCACACACACACATACACACACACACACACACACACACACACACCTCAATTCTCGGCCCCCCATCTCCCCCCTGCAGGTGGGCCCGGCTGCTGCAGTACATCATCCCGCTGTACGACGGTGTGGGCAGCCTGCTCATGGTGATCAGCAAGATGATCGTGGAGGTGTTCAAGTTCGCGGTGCCCGGCACCATACTCATGATGGGCGTGGCGTTCACCATGTTCGCCACATTCAGGTGGGGGGTGCGCCGGTTGGGTGAGGGAGGGCGGGGTTGTAATTGCCAGCCAAACTCGGGGGTCGGTGGGGGGGAGCTCTAGTTACGTAGGCAAGCGAGGTCACGGCGTGTGTGTGTGTGTGTTGCTGTGGAGGGAGGCGGGGATACATACGCCACTCTGCATTCAGAAGTGAATGACAGACAAGAACCCCTTTCTTCCCTCTCCCTCCCCCACCTCCCTCCCCCACCTCTCCTCCCCTCCCCTCTCTCTCTCCCGCTCCCTCCCTCAGGGACCGTGACTTGCCGGTGCTGGACTCGTTCCCCAACGTGCTGCTGCTGCTGTTCCGCACCTTCCTGGGCGAGACCATGTTCGACGTGCTGGACGCCGAGGCCTCCACCCTGTACAACGTGGTGCGGGGGGCGGGGAGGGGGGGGGCGCGTGGGTGGGGGTGTGTGGGCGTGTTAGAGGGCACAAGGGAAGAAACAAGCAGGACTGTGTATGCGATGCGGTGCGATGAATTAAGTGGTGTGAATGTGTGTGTGTGTGTGTGTGTGTGTGTGTTTGTGTGTGTGTATGTGTGTGTGTGTGCGTTGGGATGACGCGTGCCCGCGTGTGTACATTTCCGTAAGGTACAAACCAACACGGCACGGGGTGACATTGGGGGGAGGACTTCACCCCCCTGGAACACGTGCGCGTGTCACATGCGCCCTTCATGGTCCCGCACCCCCACCCCTCAGCCTAGTCAGGCCCCGTCTCCCAGCGTGCGCTGTGTGCGGTCCCCACCCCCACCTTGCAACCCCCATCCCCCCCATTCATACACCCACACCTCCCCACCCCCCTCACTCTCCACAGTACGGCAACATCATTGTGCTGCTGTTCGCGCTGACGGCCACGGTGGTGCTGGCCAACCTGCTCATCGCGCTCATCAGCTACCACTTCCAGCCAGAGAAGGTGGGCGGGCGGGTGGGAGAGGGAGTGGGGAGTGGGGGGTGGGGAGTGGGAGTGCAGGCCCAGGCGTGCTGGTGGGACCCGGGTGTGCGGCGGAGGGTCTTTGGGCGGCTTCCGTGTGTGCTGCTTGCCTGTTGGGTCTGTGTACCCTGTTGGGTCTGTGTGCCCTGTCGGGTCTGTTTGGTCTGTTTGGTCTGTGTGCCCTGCCCTCGGGCGCCCCGCCCCACCCCCCGCCCCTGCGCCGTATCAACCCCGCCTTGGTCCGGTCCTGCCCGTGTCGCGTGTCGCTCCCTCACCCCCTTGTGTCCCCAGGTGGAGTCGCAGTCGCGCTTCCAGATGGCCGAGATCCTGGCGCACTACGAGGCCATGGTGGGCAGAGGGGAGGGGTGGGGAGGGGAGGGGCGAGAGGACGTTTGGCAAAGCAATGCTGGTTGGGTTGATTCGGGCTCATCGCTCATGCCGCCTCCGAAGCCGCGCTCAATGTTCATCCCCAATGCATGTCGTTTGGCTAGGTACCGTATGCCCAAACACCCTCCCCAAGTACCGTGTCGACTTCTGTTCATCCGGCTCCCCCAACATCATCTCGTTGTATTTAGTCATGCATGGAAACCCCCTCTTAACCCCTCCCGCCACCGGGCCTGCCTGCCTGCCTGCCTGCCTGACCGCCTGCCTGCAGGTGGAGGGGCAGCTGGTGGGCGCGCCCTTCTCGCTGCCGCAGCTGCTGCTGGTGAACCTGCTGCCCAGCGGCTGGCGGCGCATGGCCCCCGCCAACACCATACACCGCTTCGCCATCATGCCGCTGGACGGCAACCCCGTGTCAAGTGCGTGTGTGCGCGTGTGCCGGGGCGGGGGCGGGGGAGGCGCCGGGAGGAGCAGGCGGAGGAGGCGGTGGATTTATGGCTGTGGAGGGGCGGTCGGGTGTGTGGGGAGTCTGGGTGCTGCCACTCGCGCCAAGAGCCCCCTTCCTCTGCTTGCCCCCGTGTCACGTGTTCCCACGCTCCCCCCACCCCTCCCCGCTCCCCCCCCCCCACCCCAGGCGAGTCCCGCGACAGTAAGCTGTACCCCACCGGCAGCCGCGAGGTGCCCTACCTCATATTCCTACTCACAGCCTACCCGCTCATCATCGCATGTGAGTGGGTCACGCCGCCGCCTCCCGCTCCTGCTGTGTGCCTAGCTCCACTCTTCTGTACCATCTTCGCAACGCCCCCCACCAGCTAGACCTGCGAGGGGATGGGGCCCCCTCACTGGGCTGGGGGCCGCTGCAGCAGAGGCATTCACCCGCTGCACGCCAGCATGTCCCTCCACCCCCATGCGCACGAGCTCCCTGCCGCTGCTGCTGCCCCCGCCTCATTCCTGGCGCCTAACAAGCGGCCCGCACGTGCCCGCCCCCGCCCCCCTCCCCCGCCTTGCAGCTGTGTTGGGCCTGGGTGCGGTGATGGCGCCCTACGGCATCCTGTTCTTCGCGCTTCACGGCTACCGCCGCTGGGTGCCGCCCGAAGACCCCCAGCCGCCGCCGCCGCCGCCGCCCGCCGCCCCGGCGGCTGCAGCCAGGGGTGCACGGCAGCAGCTGGCCTCCTCGACCAGGGTGGCGCCGGAGCCCAAGCCGGCAGGCGGCGGCGGCGGCGGCGCAGCAGCCGCGGCGGGGCCGGGCGGGGACGGCGGCAAGCCACCTCCGGGGCCCCAGCACAGCTCCATGGGTCTGCTGGGCGGCGTGGGTGCCATGAGCATGGTGGAGATGGCGGCGGACGCGGCGGCGGCGCTGGGCGGCGCGGCGGTGTCGGCGGTGACGGCGGGGCTGGACATCCCGGAGGACCTGGCGGCCGAGGGAGCGCCGCTGCATGGGCCAGGAGCCTCGCCGGACGGCTCGGGGCTGTACCCGCAGTGGAACACCAAACAGGTGGGGGGGGGGGGGCGGGGCGGAGGTGCGGTGTGTGGGGGGGGGGGGGGTTGGGGGTGGGGTGGGAGTGGCAGCGCGCGTGCGTGGGGACTGCTGTGCACGGATGGTGTGAATGATGCCGCGTGCCTACTGGCGCATACGCCTCGCTGCTTGCGTCCCCGTTTTGTTTATTAAAGTTGCTCTCGAAACCTCAAGCACCTCCACCCACCCCCCACCCACCTCCCCAGCGAGTTCGCGCCCTGGGCACCCTGCTGCTGCGCATCGCGCTGTACCTGCTGACGCGGCCGCTGTGGCTGGCGCTGGGCGCGTTCGTGCTGCTGGCGCTGCTGGGCGGCGTGGTGATGGTGGCCTGGCTGGGCGTGTACCAGTGGGCGGGCCGACTGGCCTACACCTCACTGTGCGTGGCGCACGGCTGGATACACGTGAGAGCCGGGGACTGGGGGCGGGGGGCTACATACATGGGGGGGATGGGGGGATGGGGATGGGGGATGGGGGATGGGGTCGGGACTGGGGCATGGGGTGGGGGAAGTTGCGGATGGGGTGATGATTGGGGTGGGAGGGGATGGCGGGGGGTCGACCAAGGGGCGGCCGGGTAGCAATGCGCCGCACGGGCCGCGCGGTGAGGGGATTGTGTCCTGCTTGCATGCCTGGTCACAGCGCGTGGGCAAGAGCTGTACTGGCGGCTGCACGGCGGGTGCTGGGTGTGAGGGGGAAGCCAAACGCGTGTGTGTGTGAGAGTGCATCAACGGTGTCCGTCCGTGCAGGGCTGGTTTGGAAGCGGCGAGGTCATGCTGGGCGGCGAGGTAGCCAACACAGCCAACACAGCCAACAACACAAACACCGGGCAGCGGCGCAGCCAGCAGCAGCCCGGCTCTGGCGGCGGTGGCGGTGGTGGTGGTGGCGGCGGCGGCGGGCCGGTGGCGGGCGCTGCGCGGCGCACGACCTGGGTGCGGGCGTACCAGGCCGGCCTGCAGAACGGCGGCCAGGTGGGTGGGGTCTGTAAGAGTGTGCGTGCGGGAAACGTTTGTGTGTTAGTGTGTGCGCGTGCGTGTCGGGGGGGGGGGGGTGTTTGGCGTCACTGGCGTCGCTGGGGCCGCAGAAGTTACAGCCAGGTGGCGGGCAGGCCGTGTGTGGGTGCGGGTGTGCCTGCCTGCCTGCCTGCCTGACTCACCGGCTGTGCCCGCCCTCCTGCCCACCCCTCCTGCCCGGGGTCCTCCTGCCTGTGGTCCTGTGCAGGTGCTGGCCAAGCAGGAGGTGGCGGGCGCCATGCTGCGGGCCGGCTTCACGGCGGAGGAGGTGGCGGCGGCGGACGTGGGCGCCTGGGGCTGGGGCGGGCCCGCAGACGGCGCCGGCGGCCGCGGCGGCACGGCCGGGCACCGCAGCACGCGGCACAAGTCCGGCAAGCACCGCAAGTCCATGGGCGGCCGCTCGCAGCGCGCGGTGGCGGTGCTGGACGACGAGGACGGAATAGTGGGGGCGGCGCGGCGGCAGGGCAAGGGCAACGGGAACAGCAGCAGCAGTAGCAGTGACGGCAGCAGCAGCGACGCCGACGAGGCGGAGAAGGGCCGGCGGTACACGGCAGCCGGCGCCGGCCTGCTGCAGCACCCGCACCTGGTGGGGGTGCAGGGCCTGCAGGGCCGCGGCTCGCAGGCGGGCACGACGCCCGCACCCGCGGCTGTAGCAGCAGCAGCAGTGCCGCAGGACGGCGCCGGTGCGGCGGCGGCGGCGGCGGCGGCGGCTCCGATGCTGCGGGGCCTGCTGCAGCGGCTGCAGGCGATGGAGGCGGAGGTGCGGGGGGCGCTGGAGGCCGTGGCGGGCGGGGCTGATGCGGCTGTGGCGCCGGCCGCAAACACACGCAGCCTCACCTTCCGGGAGGGCCCTCACGCCTAGGCGTCTGCATTGCCGCCATGGAACGCCTGCTGTGGCAGTGCCATGCGCCACATACAACTGAACTCGCACACATGTACTCCTCATTACTTAGTGTCGCGTGTTTGCGTGTTGCTCGTTCCTTGCGCCTTTTAAAGACATCGTTGCGCAATTCACTCAGGACGCTTGAACGCCAACGAAGCGGTGGTCAATGCTTGCGTTGCTAGCATTTCGCCGCTTGACTGCCTGTCTTATTGATACTCTTATCAGGGGCCTGATGTTAGGCCATTCTGCTCTTTCTTATGTGCCTTCTTATGGCTTATATCCTAAATTCATGCATACGGAGCCGCACACGACGACTGCGTGTACGGCAGTAGACGTGAGGCTGGGCTGCGCGTGTGCATGGGAGCATGAGCATTACATGGGTTCGATTGAGTCCATGTGGCCCCACTAACTTTGCTAACTGCGAGATAAGGAAGCTTGAAATGGCCTAGATCAGTTGAGAGCATGCAGTGCTCATGACCTTTGGGCGCGTGCGTGTGTGCGTGTGCATGTTCCGGACCTGGCTGCACGTACGGCGCGGGGCCAGCAGATCTGCATTGGGAGGCACACCGTATCCATTCATGCCACCACCAGCTGATCGGGAAGCTGTACTTAACGGGAAGACGTGCTGACTCAACGATATAAGATATGAGGAAGCAGAGGTCGACGGCACTCATCAGGTGTTGTCGCACTTGCAGCACCGGAGTGGAAGCAGGGGCCAGAGCAAGGCGACAAGGCCGATGTGTGGTGCTATCTTGAGGCGGGTGCCCGCGACTTTAGAGGTGTCGAAGAACACTAGACTTTCATATAACATGGGTGAGAGAGTGACGGGCTTACTTGTCATATAGACTACGTTGGGGTGTTGAGCGTGTGTCCGCCTGGCAGCTCGGATTGATCGGACGCGGTCCAGTCGGGTTCACTCGGGGGCGTGCCCATACCCGCCGCACCGTCCTTCGAGGGTTTGAAGTCCAAGCCCTCCCCAATGCTTGTAAAGGTCATATGTATGCTAGGAGATGTTGTTTTAAGCTCTGGGGTGACTTGCCCTCTCGCCGAGCTCTTGAAATGCTTTCACCTGCCCTAACATTGTGCACGCTCCTCATCCGGCTGCTGTGTGTGTGGCTCCCACATTCGCGGCTGACCCTGCTTGCCATCATATCCCGGTGGTTGCAGAAAGACGCTGCTGGCGGGTGCTTCGCACGCACGGCGAGAGTGGTGGGGCTGTCAAAGCCGGTCAAAGCTTGGCTGAGCAACGGCACGTCACGCTCCGATTGATATGCCTAAGTTCAAGGCAAACGCCATGCTCGCTACGAGGGATAGGATTTGAGGAGGGGTGGTCACTGTGAGTCTTGGGGTCCCTGAGGCCGTGAGGGCGCTTAGCGTGCATGGAAGTCTGCATGGAAGTCTGTTCGGCCTTAGCAGACGCGCGCGTCTCATAAGTGTCCTAAAATATTTGTCACTCTGCAAACGTATCAGCGTCTTTCTCTCTTACATCAAGGGCGACGAACTGACTGAAGGCTCCACCGACTTTTTGTTTTACACCACGGCCGAGAAAAGCTTCTTTAGACAAGGATGTACTCGTCTCCATTGATTAAGGCCACGTCAGGGCAGCCCAGTGCAATACAAAAGTGGCTGCGACGCGCACACTGGTTCTTACTAGCAGCCATCATGGTGCGCTTGCTGTGGATTGCATACGAGGCGACTATCATCAAGGAATGAAGCATCTCGTCGAGCAAGCGAGAATTTGCGAATTGGAATGTTGGCGCGGAGAGTGATGAACGACCGATGCAAATAGCGGCTTATATAAGGGAGTACGTACACAAAGACATGGCAGCGGGAATGGATAGGATGGGAGGGCTTCTGGCTGCTGTTGGGGCCACCGTGTGTGTAAACTTGCGTGTGTGCGCCCAGTGGCGTGGCGGGCTCAACTGCGGGCGTGCTGCAGTGCAGCGATGAGGGACACGCGTGGTGACGTAATTAAGGGCACGGGTGTAGGGAGCATCACACATGCGCTGTGACTGATGCGCACACCCGAAGCATGCCTTGCGTCCATGGGGCGGAGGAGCGGCCGTCAAGGGGTTGTCGAAGGGGTACCGGGCGCTCACCAGTGAACGAAAGAATGTGAAGGCCCGGTGCCTGCGCTTGGGCGTTGGTACTGGCATGAACTGGAGGTGTGGCAGTCACTATGTTGTGTGTTGTGGCTTGACACCTTAGGTTATGTGTTGAGTCTGAGCGGAGCGCGTGGAGCTTTGACACGGAGCTCACACGTGGCATGGCAGGTTTTGGCCTCATACCAGCACCGTATTAACGTGGAAGGAGCGATGTAAGATGGAATGTTGAATGACTGCACTGAGCTTTTGTGAAACTGTTTATATTTTCATGTGGACGGGACCCTCTAAGAACTGCGGAATGAGTGCACGCGTGACGCGGAGAATCCGGCCCCGCACTTCAGATTTTGCAGTTCATGTCGCGTACGATGGGGGGGGGCACCCTAGGGCCCCGGTTGACCCCGAGACCAGGAGAAGATGAACAGGCCGCGGTGCATGTACGGAAAGTAAATGGTGGGCACAGTATTGATGCCGCGTACCGTAGAGCGCATCGCATGAGAGTGACGAGTCTGGTGCATCAGATTGTAAGGTGGCAGGTACTGACAATTTGATGGCGCACTAAGGGACGACGTGGTGGTGTGCGCAGCCCTTGTCGTAGTGGTGTCCTGAAGGAACACAGCAGAGCCGTGTGCGCACGTCCGGAGCTGATGGCCTGATGCCCCTACACAGGGAGCCCGTGCGTGCTACGGACCCCGCGGCAAAGGGAATCGGGCTGCTGCTGGAATGCTGCTGGCGGAATGTTGGGTTCCCCAGCTGCGGCATGCCGCGGCATGTAATTACACTCGCTCAGAAGCCGGACCTTGCATTGGACACGACGACAGCTTGCAACATTGACCAGGTACCGCGCGCACACGCCCTCGTTCTCCATAGCGCACTACTGTATGAATGTGACATTACAAGAAGGGACAGTCCGACCTTGAGTCCGACCAAGCATGGGTGCCGTATGGTTGTGCACACTGCGGGTGCATAACCCACAACCATCGGCCTGGGTTGCGCTCATGCTTGGCTCATGCATCATAAATATGGAGAAACGGATAACTGAAAAGAAAATTGAGTCACTGTAAACACCATACGCACGCATACACCTCAGGTCCAAGGGTGGGTCTCCATCCCATAGTCCCCCGCCGTGCCAGTCCATGAGGTGCCCGCGAGAGCAAAGTATCAACTCAGGCCACTACTATGTCAACGGCCCACCACAACCATACAATCTGTCCCGAGACCAGGTTCAATCACTGTATGCAGGTAGGGAGTGCTATCGCATAAACCTCATTGACCAACCCCAATAACAAACACACGCAGGAGACTTCACAACGCAGGGGTTCACAACCGCGGGGTAACCATTGCAACCAGCCTCGGTCCATCGCTGAACCGAGGGCGCAGTCCAGCGCAATGCCCATCACAAACGAGAGCGCTAGGTATAAAAGGATTAATAATAGGCAGGGCGTAGGTCACCGTGCGTGTGGTATCCCGTATCCAGTCAGGCAAGGAGCGGCCCTCGGGAGCTCTCCCACTACCCACCCGGTACACGGGACGGCGGTGATTGGACACTGGAGGAGTGGAGGGGGTTTCGTTCCCCTCCAAAAATACATAAATGGTACCGTATGACTCATACATAGCTAGTGGAATCTCTTCACATGAATGGTACCGTATGACTCATACACAGCCTGGAACCTCTCAACGTAAATGGTACCGTAGAACTCATGCATAGATAGTGGAATCTCTCAACGTTGATTGGTTGTCCCTACCACTGCCGAGATAGCGGGGAAATGCATATCCTAGATGCTTCATGAAGCACGTTGTGCGCCATGGCCACATACGCACGCAAGCCTACAAGTCTACAAATAAAGCCGCGAGTTGCACGTCACCTCATCCGGCATGTCTGCTGCCGCTGGCTAGGGCCGTCAGGGGCGCCAAGGGCCCCGTGCATTCCTCCATCTGCGGCACCCAGCGCCAGCGGTGACGGCCATCCGCGCCGGCAGCTCCAGACCCAGATGCCAGATCCAGATTCCAGATCCAGATCCAGGCCCCAGCTCCAGTCCCGTGTCCGGGTCCGCATCCGGGCCCTCCGAGCCCTGGAGCCGGGCCCGGGCCCGGGTCCGCTTCTTTCCCAGCCTGGCTCATTAAGCGATGATGTAGCAGCAGTAGAATTTCAGCCCGTTCATTGCCTGTGTGTGTGTGCGTGCGTGTGTGCATACGGAGATTGGTGATGGTGATGCGTGTTCGCGTGTGTGCCCGCCTGCTGGGCCTCAGGGACCTGAGCGATGGTGACTGATGCACGATACGCGAGTGCATGCTGGCCGGTACAGAAACAAGGCAGCAGGGGCGGGCCGCTTGGGGAATCGACCGGTATGCGAGGGTAGTTTGGGTTCGGGGGCTCTGAAGCTCCTGGGGTGCAGGTGACCCAGTGACAATGGGTTGGGAGTGGAACGGTATGGCTGCGGTCGTGCTGAGCGGCAGGCGGCCACGCCCCGACACAGTGGGGCTGCGGGACCCCACCCACCCACCGTGTCGTCGCTGACTGTGCCCTGCGGCTCCTCCATCTTGACTTGCAGGCCGCAAATGTACTGCAGGCAGCAAACGGCGGTGAGGTGAGACAGTCAGATTATGTGTTGAGGTAGGGTGAGGTGGTTGCATGCAGTGGTTAGCTAGGGGCGGCGGTCAGATGAGGCGGTCAGGTGTCGGGTTTCTCGTTTTCTCTTGTGGCGGCTGTAGACGTGTAGATATCTTTTCGTTGCTGTACCCCCATGATCCATTTGTGTGATGATAAACACAAACACGCACCTGGTTGGTGGGGCACGACACCCAGCTCCCCCAGCTGCGGGCAACAGAACCGGCAGCGGCAGCGGCAGCAGTCACACGAGCGTACACCATGGTGAGCGAAGCGGATCGCGGGGGAGCGGAGCGTTTGCAGGAATGAGCTTTGCAAAGCGGCACACAGGAGTGTCACGCACACACGCACACGCAAGCCGCGCGCCCGCCCGCCCGGCCTCAGGCGCTCACCTGCCGAAGTCTCCGGACCCGGATCTGACCACCGTGTTGTCGTTGCATTTGAACTCGATGCCGTTGGCGGCGGTGTCGTCGGTGAAGGAGCCCTGGCTGGACTCGAGCTGGGGGGGTTGGGTGAATTGGCGGGGGCGTGGGAATTAGCCGTTGATGGATAATGGAGTGCTTGAGTCACAAGTATGAAGTGCGGGTGTTGGGGGGTGGGGGGTGGGGTGGAGAAGGGACGTGGCGGCGGGCGGCGTAGGTGGCGGCGCATTGGCACACATGCGCAAGCATTGGTGGTGGTGTGCAGCACGTGGGTACGCGGCAGGTGATGGCACACGCGTGCATAACTATGCTGTCATGTAACACACACACACACACACACACACACACACACACGCATGTGCCGGTCACACTTCACGGTCACACTTCGCGCGTGTGTACCCACACGTACCTTCATGCGCGCGGCGGTGATGTACTTGCCGCTGGGGCAGTTGCCGGCGGGCTGCCAGTCGCCCCAGTTGCCGTCGTCCACGTCGATCTCCTCGCTGTTGGTGCACTGTGGAGGTGTACCATGTGTGTACGGTATGGGGGGATTCGGGGAAGGGGTTTGCACTTTGCAGAGGTAAGGAGGGCGGCGGTTGCACCGGCAGGCGCGCGCCGATGGCTGCCGCCGGCTGCCAGCCTCAGTCACCAAACGGCGGCTGCCCGCCGCACCCGAATTGCCCACCCTCCGCCCCCACCCGTCCAGTAGCCATGCACGCACACACGCACGCACACACGCACGCACCTTGATCTTCAGGCCGTTCAGCGAGGTGTCATCAGAGTCGTAGCCCAGATACTCCTCGACACGCAGCCTGAAGGGGACCGGTCATTGCAGCCACGTCCACACAACTCCCAATCAGTCAGCGCGGCCGAAACAGCAGCGCACATGCCAGCAACACAGCGGTCGGCAATGATGTGGGCGCAGGGCCAGGGTTGGGTCAAGCGCGTTGCGGCACGTGCATCTCAGGCGGTCTGTGTGTACGGCGGCACTACAGCACACGCACCTGAACCCCACGATGGGCCGGGCCTTGGACTTGCTGGAGTCGGTGGTGAAACGCTCATGGCAGTATTGGATCTCACCCCACTCGCCCCTGTAGGGGTGTGTGTGTGTGTGTGTGTGTGTGTATATTTGTGCGGGCACCGGCGCGGGCGTAAAGGGAGGCGTGAAGCGGTGCGGCACACTCTGCGGGTATTGAGTTCCCGGTGTTGGCAGATGGCGGCGTTCACGCTGGCTTCACCGGTAGTGGTGAGCTGCCCGCAAACACACCACCCAGCAAGTGCCGACTGCATGGCACCTGCGTCGTTGTGACCACACGCTGCAATGCCGCTCCGCGCACACAGCACATGCGCACTGATCCAACGGACGCACAACCCTGGCACCACCATGTCCCACCCGCCCTGTTGTGTCCGGGTACGTGAGCCCCCAGCCAGCAGCACACTCACTGACCACCAAACCCACTACGTGCACGCCCACTTCAAACCCACTACGCACACACGCACCACTCGGTCTCGCCGACTGTGTAGGCGTCCACCCGCGCCAGGTTCTGCACCGCCGGCACTCGGTTCCTTGCGGCCTCGCCGGCGCTGCCCTTCCAGTACCTGCGGGGGGGGGGGGCAGCAGGGTGGGCGCGTCGGCGTGCGTGTGCATTTGTCACGTGCATGCATGGTGTGCACGTACATCGGCACACGTGCATGTGTGCGAGGATACGCGCGTGTTATGTACTTATGTGGAAGGGGCGGTCACTGGAGCAACAGTGTGCGTGGACGACGTACAGCGCGTCTCACCCCGGTTTGGGTCAGGGTCAGGTTTCATGAGGATGCAGATGCAGTCACACACATGTAAACACGCATACAGGCTGCGGATGCTCACCAGGGGTTCTCCACGATCTTCCACTTGCCAATGGAGCTGCTGAGGTCGTAGCTGCCGGCGGTGACGCCCACGAAGCCCTCCAGCGACACCTCGTCAAGCCACACACAGCACGGCGACCACTTGAGGGTGCCCACCAGCTCAGCACGCAGCACGATCACGCTGGGCGACAGAATGCCGGTCACAAAGCCCTGCAGGGGAGTCATGGGGTGCAGTGGGTGGTGGGGAGGATTATGTGTGGAAGGGCGGGGTTTGGGACATGGGGATGGCCGAAGGCCGGCCAATCCCATAGGAACCGCGCGTGCGCACTAAGCCATGCACTGCCCGGAGAGCGAATGGCCAAAGCAGGCGTGGCCAAGCGTCGATCTGGCAACCTCACACCCAACGTGGTCACAATGGACTACCCTCCTTCATAGCAACAGCAGCAGCACCCCGCCCGCACCGCACCTCCAAGTCTGATGGGGGCGAAGGTGTGGGTGGTGGGGCAGTGGACGTGGCCGATGGTGTTGGCATATGCACGCAGCAGCGGCACAGCGCATAAAGCAGTGAGCGGAGGCATACAGCCGTGTGGCGATGTGGGGCACAGCCGAGTAAATGGCACACGCATACCCCCCAACTGCACGTGCGCTGCGGCACGATCGGCCATGCATGTGCGCGCACCAGCCTGCTGCTCGCAGCGGGTGGCTTTGCCCCGCGACTCAAGACACCGACCCCACCCTTTCATATCGCAGCACGCACTACAGCACAGCACAGGACTGCAGGGCGTCAAGACGCCAAGCGGGGCAGGTCACGCGGCGGCCTCACACACACGCGCACGCCCGCACCCACCTGCCCAGTTGTAGCCGGCGCAGAGCGAAAAGACGTCCTGTTGGGTTGCAGGGCAAGACGCGGTCGGGTCAGGCAGGACGAGGACACGGCAGGTCACGTGCCGGCCGTATCGGACCTCCCATCACCACCCCCAGACCCCGTGCCCTTGCACTTGCTAGGTGTCCTCTGAAAACCACCACCCACCCACACACACACCCACCCACACACACACACACACACACACACACCTGTCATCCAACTAGTCATATCGTATGCCTGGGCCCCCACCCCCCACCCACCCACCCCACCCACCATGTCTGTGAGCCCGATCTTGCTGGCTATGGTCTTCAGGATGGACACCTTGTCTAGGTAGGGCACCAGCGTCAGAGACAGCTTGGCGCAGCCGCTGACCTGTGAGGTGGGGGGGGGATGCACGTGCATCGGCAACATGCATGAGCGTGTGGGGGCCATGGGGCACGCGGAGTTCTTTTCACCATGGCCGCCAGCTAGCTCAGCAGTGGGGTGCGGTGATGACAGGTTGAGCTTGCATGCCAATTGGATTGGCTATGCACAAAACAATCGCACGTGTCATGTGCGCCGCATGTCCCTGCAGTACCACTGCCTGCTGCCGCCCCGCCCGACCCGCCCCGTGACAGCTCCCACACTGCCCCAACCCCGGCGCACACACGCGCTGTACACACACGCACGCACGCACGGCTCGCGCGCACCTCCTTGGTGCATGTGTTGATTGTGGCGAAGCCGCCAAGCTTGAGGTTGGGGAAGGAGGCGAGGTTGGAGCCGTTGCAGGAGCCAATCACCTCCAGGTGGCTGGCCTGGATGAGGCTGGCCTCTGTGTGTGTGGAGGGGGTTACATTCATGATTAAATTAAGAAGTGAAGTGTGCGTGTGCGTGTGTGTGGGTGTGTGTGTGGGGGGGTGTGTGGGTGTGGGTGTGGGTGCGCGTGTGTGTGTGTGGGGGGGGGGGGGGTGTGTGGAGGGGTGAGTGGGGGGCAGCAGAAGTGGGAAAGTGCTGGCGAGTGCGGGTGGGTAGGCATAGGTGCTATAGGCAATAAGGTGGACAGGCAAGAAGTTGGGCAGCAGCAGTGGCCAGCGGACAGCAGGGAACGTAACAATGCATGGTAGAACAAGTAAAAGATGGCATGTACGGCACTCGCATGCGGCATGCGGGACAGACAGGTAGTGGACTGTTGGAATGGGACTAGTGGTAGTGCGGGGCCGCTGCGTGTGCGTGTCAGGGAGCACCACAGCACTCACCCACGCTGCAGGGCAGAGAGCTCCGCTCCCACTTCTTTGTGAACTTGTTCTGAGAGCACCACACGCCTGAGGGTGTGGGTGAGGGTGAGGGTGAGGGTGAGGGTGAGGGTGAGGGTGAGAGTGGTGGTGGTGGTGGTGGTGGTGGTGGTGGTGGTGGTGATGCAGCAGGCGGGGATAGCAAAGGAGGGGCAGCCGTGCATGCAAGACGGAGTGAGGGGCACAGCAACAGCGAGTGCAAAAAGATGGCCCTGACACACGTGGCTGCGTGGCACGATTGGGTGCTCCAGCCATGCAGCTAGGCAGCCAGGGTGCAAGCCAGGGCGCACCCGGACACCATCCATCCATCCATCCCGCGCCAGCTGTCCCAAGGCGGGCGCCCACCTACACACACACCCACACCCCCCCACACACATACACACCCGTCTGCATGACTCGGCCGTGCGGGTGGTAGCCGCCCTCCATCAGCAACTGCGTGCGAGCGAGGGATGTGGATGAGCAGCAACGGCGTGAGCAGGAGCCGTGTCCCTGTGTGTGAGGGTGCACAGCTGGCCCAGCCTTTCGTGGGCTCGGGTCGCCGTCCCGCTCCCAGCGCGCGCTCCCCATCATGTTTCCTCTACTTTCCTCAGCCTCCACGCCCGCAGCCCCCATGTCCCCAGCCCCCATGCCCCCTTGTTTCATACCCCCCTTCCCCGCCCTTTCCCCCATGCTCCCGCCCCCCCTCCCGCCCTGCGGCCCCTCAGGCACGCACACGCACACGCACCCGCTCCCGCAGCACCTCGCGGTCGCCGCCGCTGCCGTACGTGTCCAGCGCCCACTGCGGCCAGGTGTGCACGTCGCTGCCGTTCACGTGGTCCAGCGCGTCCCACTGCGCCGCCAGCTGCGCCGCCTGCTCCGCCAGCCGGCGGCCGGCGGCGGGGCTGGGGTTGGCATCGAGCAGCGTGTCGGGGTCTGGCGCGGTTGGGAGGGGAGGGAGGGATTAGGGATGAGGGAGGAGGGAGGCGGTCATGTGGGTGACGCGTTGGAGAGGCAGGAAGGAGGTTGAAGTGGCAATGCAGGTTGCAGGTAGGAGAGGGACAAGGAAGGGCGCAGGGGTGCACTTGCACACAATCGCACGGCGTCTGAGGCGGCGCTGTGCCGCACTCACTGTAGTTGGGTGTGGTGCGCAGGGTGGGGTCGTTGAAGGCGGGCACGGTGAAGGGCGAGGACAGGCGCGGGATGGAGGTGTCCTGCGTGTGCATGGGCGTGTGTGTGTGTGTGTGTGTGTGTGTGTGTGTGTGTGTGTGTGTGTGTGTGTGTGTGCGCGCGCGCGCGTTGGAGGGCACATGGGCTGGAAACACGCACGTTCTGTACAACGTCGCATGCAATCTGGAGGCTTGTGAAACGAGCAGGGACCTCCGACATCAGCTGGCTCTGAGGAAACACACAAACACCCACACACACAGCCTACTACAGGTCTGCTCACATTGGTGCAGGCGCCTGTGGCCAGGCCGGCCGGCGGTGAGAACATGGCCGTGCTGACGTCAGCGGCGGTCAGGTTGCGGTACTGCACCACTTGGATCATGATGTGGCCTGTGGGCATGTATGTGCAGCACACGAGCGTGTCTTGTTCGTGTGTGTTTGGGCCTTATGGAATGGAGGGAGCTCGAGACCCCAAACCGAAAGGGGGAGGGCCATGCGGCGGCCGCCCGCCATCCATGCCCGCCGCCGCTCAGGCCGCATTTAGCACAGCTGCGTCGTGGCCGCCGTGCTTGAGCCGACCTGCCATCCACCTGTCCAACCCCCCCCATTTCATTGTTGTGATCACTCCGTTCTTCACAAGAACTGCTACCCCCACCCCCCACCCACCCCACCCTACACACTCCCTCTTCCTCCCCCTCACCGGCGATGGGGTGGTTCAGCTCAAAGCCCAGCGGCGAGAAGTCCTTGCGGTTGTCGAAGTAGTCAAACTCCACCACCTCGGGAAGAGGGAGGGGGTCCTGAGGCACAGCAGGCCGCGCAGTGCAAGGCAAGGCTAATTAAGGCAAGCAGGTGGGAGAACCGGTTTGGGTTTATGAGGGGAATGGGCGTGCATGCATGAACATGCGTGTGTGTGTTGAGTGGTGTGCCCCATCATGTGCGTGTGCAGGTGGATGGGGGCCTGGAGGGCCGCTGGCCCTCGCGTGCACGCGCGCACCGTGCTGCTCAGCCCGGGGTTGGGGTTGGTCTTGTTGACGGGCTGGCGAATGCTCAGCCGGAAGTGGCGGGCGGACCTGTGCGTGGGCAGTACGGTAGCACACACAAGGGAATGCGCGTCAGGAGGGGTGGCAATAGATCCCGTCGGGCCGGTAACGCACGCCCGCACACTATCCACGGCCGCCGCCGCACCAATGCATCCGTCCCTCATGCTCGTGCTCGTGTCCGTCGTGGACGTCCGTACATCCGTACATCCGTACATCCACATATCGCACACTCACTTGCCGTACAGCTCCGTGTAGCCCAGGAAAGTGAAGTTTACGGCGCTGGTGTTCTTGAGGTCCGAGTACTTGTCCAGCTTGCCGGGCGGCAGGGGGTTCTGTGTGTGCGTGCGTGCGGGCAGGCAGCAACCGTTCAAGGCTCCGACAGCCCCACATCCAACACATGCGGCCATGCCGTGCTTCGCTCACAGGTAGCTTGCTCCGCGCTCGTATCCTCACACCCCAGCCCCTCGACCGACAAAGGCCCTACACCACGCACCTGCATGCAGAACCAGGTCTGCGGGTTCACCTCGGCACCGTCCGGCAGAGCCTGTGGTGCAACATCGGGTGGGGCGGGTGGAGTTGCGACTTTGCGGGATGTCCACATGAGCGGTTGGGGTTAAGACGCCGTGCTCCCAACCAGACCAGTCGGCCCGTCGTGCCCTGCCCTCCCGGCCCTTGCGAGCTTGGTCATACGCGCCCTCCCCTACCAGCCCACCACCCCCACACCCTCGTTTTGTGCTTGTCTAACATCCACGCACCTCCTCCTGCCACACGTTGAGCTGTGCCGAGGCGTTACTGGCGACCTCCACGCGGCGGTAGGCGGGGAACAGCGCGTACTCGTACACCTGTGTGCGTGTGTGTATGTGTGTGTGTGTATGTTGGTGGCATTGTGTGTACGTCACCCCCACACATTCCGATTCATTGAGATCACCAGGCCATGCCCGGACGCGCCATGCACATCCAGACCACACCACCCAGACCACACCCACTCAGGCGCCCGCCCACCCACCGTGCGCATGAGGCCCTGCCACACGTGGGCGGTCTCGGTGCTGCGGGCGCGTGGGGAAGAACACGGGGGGGGGGGGGGGCACGTGCGTTGAAGGCCGCAGGGAAGCAAGGCAACAGGCGCGTGCGGGCACAGCAGCAGGACGCAGCAGGGGACAGCAGAGCACGTACGCCGTTGCAACCCCTGTCGTCACCCCAACCCCCCCAGCCCCCTCGGCCTCCACCCCCCCCCCCCAGCTGCACTCACTGTGTCATGTATCGTGAGCCGTTGACCACCTCCACACCTGCCAGGTCGTGCAGGAAGGTGCCGGCGGCGTCTGCGGCACGTAGGGGAACAGGGGCCGGGCCGGCGGCGGGGGCGGGGGTTAGTGCGTGCCGTACAGCGCAGGCGGGACAGGGAAGCAGCAACAGGCAGGAGGTATAAGCCATGGGAGGGTGATGGGAGAACATGCGTCTTCACTCAGTAAGCACGTGCACATTAAAGCATCCACACAATGGACATAACCATCCACGCACACGCATGCACATGCACACGCACCCGTGGATTGTAGCATGCGCGCGTGCGTGTGCGGCGCAGTGGCCAGAGCGCTCCGCCGCTTGCCGCCGGCGACTCCCGAGGCCTGCTGCTCGGGTCCGGCCAGCAGCGGCAGCAGGGGACCCGAGGGCGAGGGCGGCGCCATCGGTCCCAGCAGCTGCTGAAGCGCCTGCAGCTGCAGCCGGCGGCGGGCGCTGCTGCTGTTGCTGCTTGCGGTGGCGCTGGTGTCATCGGGATTGAGGGCGCCATCGGTGGGCGGGGCAATGCAGCGGTCGGAGGAGGGGTCGAAGGGGAACACGCACGGCTCGTAGATCTGTGGAACCAGGGGTGTGGGAGGAGGGAGCCGGAGGGCCAGGGATGGGGGGGGGGGGGTCTTTGCAGGCGACAGGCAACAGTCCCAGGTGTCGCGAGGTGCTTATGAGCTAATAACGAGCCGCACCTTGAGCTGCATCATGAAGTTGTTGGAGGGCAGCGCGGGCCGGGGCTGGTCGGGCGGCAGGTTGAAGACCTCCAGGTCGGCGATGAAGTTGAAGAAGCCCTGCGCGCGAATCATTTTGAGAGCACGAATTGATGCGGCCACAATTATTTCCATGGATTATATACAGGTATGCGCTTCTTTGCGGGCGCGATTACCCCCTTTCCTCCCTGCGGGATGGCGAAGCCCCGGCCCTTCCTGGCTCAGCCACCCCTGTGCAGTCCCCCCATTCCCCCTCACACTGCTCCTCCCCTCCCCGACAGCGACGATTCCTTGACAATCAGGAACTAGTACTTTGGTCTTGGGCACGTAACCCAACCGCACCCTCCCGTCCCCCGCCCCCCCTCACCAGCACGTCGTAGATGCCCAGCAGGCTGCGGCGCGAGCGCGACACCGCGAAGCCGGCGCGCACGAACACGGGGGCGATCTCTTGCTCGAAGCGCACCACCGTGTCATCCAGCGTGATGGTGCCTGTGTGTGTGTGTGTGTGTGTGTGTGTGTGTGTGTGTGTGTGTGTGTGTGTGTGTGTGTGTGTGTGTGTGTGTGTGTGTGTGGAGTCATCAACATTCTTGAGACTGAGAGGCGGGTCGGGGCGGGGGGGGGGGGATGCCGAAGTGGATCTGGGGCGAGTGGACTAGGCCAGCAACACACCCCGTCCCCCCAGCCTGTCAACCTGCCCCCATCATTTGCTGCATGCATTGCACCGGCCCGCCTCGCGCTAGCGAGCCCTGCTGACCCCGCCCACCCACCCACCCACCCACCCTTGCACCCGCCCGCCCTCCCCCACCCACCCACCTGCGGCAGTGATGATGTGGACCACGGTGCCCCACACGCTGTCGGCGTCCGGCACACGCGCCACTCCCTGGACCACCAGCGCCACCTCCACCTCGCCCATGCCCGTGATCTACACAAGTGAGGGCGGGCGCAGGGGGGGGGTGAGGTCACGTGGGTGCGGTGGGGGGGTAAGCTGTGCGTGGGAGCTCCAGGGAGGATGGGCGACAGGCAGGGGCTTGCGTGCGTGGCGGGAATATAACGAATAGAGTGCGGGGAAAGCAGGGCCAGTCCCCCAACCAGTATGCTCGCAAGCGCGATCTCCCAATCCCTCCCCCACCACACACGCACACATCCATCCGCGCGCCCATCCACTCTATCCCCCACACATGTAGACATGCATGCGCTTCCACCAGCCGCTAGCTAGCTAGCTAGCTGCCGCCACTCACGTAAAGGTACTTGAGCTCCATGAGTTGGCGGATGTTGACGCGGCTGCCGAACTTCACGGGCGTGCCCACGAAGTCCGCCGTGCGCACCACGGAGTCAGGCGCGGTGAGCACGGAGGCGGAGGAGGAGTTGTTGTTGGTGGTGGTGTTGGCGGTGGCGTTGGTGGTCATGGCGGCGGCCGAGAGGGCCTGGCGGTTGATGAGGGCGCCTGGGGGCGGGTGCGGGTGCGGCAGCAGGAGGTCGGTGTGTGTGTGTGTGTGTGTGTGTGTGTGTGTGTGTGTGTGTGTGTGTGTGTGTGTGTGTGTGTGTGTGTGTGTGTGTGTGGTGGGGGGGCATGCATGGTGCTGCGTCGGCGCAAGGTTTGTGGTGGGGGTGATACGTAGCAGCGGTTGAGGCGCACGGGGCACCAAACCATTAACAGTACGACATGCACATTTCACAGGCACCCACCCACCGTCCACAATGGTCATCTCTGCTGAGGCGGTCTGCACCACCTCTGAGGTGCTGCCCTTGACGTACATGACGCCGTTCTGACTGCAGGCAGGATGTGACGCGGGGGAGGGAGCGAGGGAGGGAGGGAGGGAGGAACGAGGAAAGGAGGTTGTACCGTAGTTAGGAGAACGACAGGCAACTAACAGCCATATGTACGGTACATAAGAGGATTTCAGCCGCAAAAATGCCATGGCGCCAACCCAAAGCCTACTGGTGGGGACTGTGCGTGCCCATTGCAACCCAACAAACACCCCTCAGTAGGCCCTGCTTCACTCACACGTCCGTGTCCTTGAACGCCGCCACCACGGCCCAGGTCATGCCGGTGAGGGCGCCAATGAGCACCACCAGCACCACCAGCACCGCGATGAGGCCCACCAGCAGCCGCCGCTTGTCCTCCCGCTCCTGGACCATCTTGTTCACCAGCGCAGCCAGCTGCAGCGTGGAGGGGGAGGGGAGGGGGAGGGGGAGGGGGAGGGGGAGGGGGAGGGGGAGGGGGAGGGGGAGGGGGAGGGGGAGGGGGAGGGGGAGGATCAGCCATCAAGGGCAAGAGGATTTGATGCCAAGCACACACGGACCGAGACGCAGCCGGGAAGGCGGGAGAGAGGACGTGCATGGGCGGCTTACCTCCCTCGCCATTGCATAGTGGGAATGGTGCGAACAAGCGCCCCTTACACACACACACATATGCAGCTGCCCGCGCCCACCTCCTGTGCATCCAGTCTGTTGTCCTTGTTGGCATCAAACTCGTCCAGGACCTTGTCGGTGGCGGACGGGGCGGCGGGCGCGGCGGGCGCCGGCGACACCTTGTTGCTCGAGGGGGCGAAGGCCTTGGCTGTCATGGACGGCTTGCGGGAGGGGCCTGAGGGCAAGTGCGGTGTGTGTGTGTGTGGGGGGGGCGGGGGGCGGGGGGAGAGGGGGTTATGTGCCCGGGCCCAACGAAAACTCCCATCATCATACATCAGAAAGCAGGGAGGCTTGAGGGTGTCGTGGGGCAGTTCATCAGGTACAGGAGCGGGGAGGAGCTGGTCAGTTGCAATTACCCAACCCCGGCGCGCGCAGGCCCGCAAGCACACCGACTCGCCGCCCACCTGCCGCCGCCGCAATGTCCGCCATAGACACGCCGCCTCCGTAAGCAGCAGCTTCGGCGGCCTCCTCAGCGTCCGTGACCGCCAGCGGCTCCTCGATGGACTCCGCCACTGCTGCGGGGCGGGGGCGGCTCATGGACGCCTGGCGGCTGCGGACGCTGAACAGGGGCGTCAGCGCAGCAGCAGGCGGGGCCGCGGCGCCGCCAGACGTAGTAGAGGTGTTGATGGCCATGCGAGGCGAGGAGGCGTAGCCACCAGAAGCGGCGGCAGGCGCGGCGGCGGCGGCGGCATCATCGGCGCCGCCTGTGTCAGGTGTGTGCACATGTGCGGCAAGCGGGTTGGAATAGTTGGAGCTAGCGTCAGCGTCGGTGTGTCGTGGCTGGTTTGCATGCTTCAACCAGCGTGCATGTGGTTGCAGGTGCAAACCACACACACATGGAATGAAGCATGCGGAGTCAGAAACGCACTTCGAATCATGCGCCGCACACGGAGATTGCAGAGCAATCAACACGTGCCGATTGGGCTGGGCCTGGTAAGCATGGATTTGTGCACTGAGTCCAAGGATGGGCCCAGGTGATGTATGGGCCACCAGCACACAAGGTATGCATGCATGGACAACGGCACCCAGCAGTGCGTTCGTACACATCATACCGGCCCCTAGGGCGACCTGCGCAGCGACCTTATTAGCCGCCCTCGTCCACAGTGAATGCGCCTACCGCGCGCTTCCCTTGAAACCGACTAGGGAAAAAAGTAAACGCACCGTTGGGCCAGTCGGCCGCAATCGCCGGCGGGGCGCGGGGCGTGTTTGCTCCGCTGGATCCCGAGGGAGGGTCGTTCATGTTGCTGCCGCGAGTGATGTGATGGTGCTGCGCGCAGCAAGGCAGTAGGGGAAGCGGCAGCATAAGCGTGTATGCGAGCAAGGGCGTCAGAAGGGCCGAAAAACGCGGGGAAGTGTGTGTTGGTTGGGTTTCCGCATAAATGTTCATTCGCACACACAGTACCACCTCTCCTGCAGAATACAGAAAGGTGGCGAGTCAGCCGCAAGTGGCCGTGTCGACGTGAAAAGGGTGGGAAGACACCCTTTTCACGCTGACCGCCAGAGACGCTGCTCAAGCCAGCAAATGAACAGGCCCTCGTTTGGAACCCATAGCAGGCATTCCTGGCATGCACCGGCGCTCGTTTGTCAGGTGCCTCAACGTAATGCGCCTGGTAATGCGCAGAAGCAGCGCAACGTGCGCGCGGGTTCAATGCCAGCTGCAGCCGACATTTGCAATGCATAGTCCCGCCAGATACTACTCAGAACGGAAAACCTGGGCAGAAGAGCAAGGCAAGGTCGGCGGTGCGCGACATGCGTCTGCTGCCAACGCCACCCCGCCACTCAGCCAGGAGCAAACCACATGACAACATGTTCACTCTTACTGCTTACCTGGGCGGAGGACAATCGGAAAGGCAGACGCCAAACTTCCGTCTAAAGGGCTCTGCGTAGGCGCAGAGCAGAGGAACCGGACTGCTTGCAGGTCGCCCACTATGAATTTGATCACGTATATTGTCAAACTCAGTCTGGCCTACTCTAGTCTAAGCGGGGCGAAACCCCCACATATATACAAGAGGGACTCCGTACAAGCACGATGAGCCCGGTCGCTCCAAGCTCGTTTTAAGGAACATACATTGTTATCACCGATATCTCAAGCCTGGAGAAGCATTTGGCCAGCAGCAGCAAGCTTAGGATAAAATGACCGTTTCGAACCCCGGGCGTTCGACTGGGCAAAAATAACGCTGCAGACGACTTGAAAGAATTGCATCACAAGGGTTACAAGAAGCGCATTCGTGGCCGTCGAGGTCGCGGGCAAAACCGCCCCGTCCCGGCCATATGCACCTCCGTACGCCTGTCCGTCCTGGCTTGTCCGTCCGGCATGGGGATCATGTCACACACATGTTGGCGTGCCGCCATTGGGCCGCAATCCCGGGTCCACATTACAGCTTTCCAGTGTTTGCCGCAAATTGCAGGCTCCACTCTGCACCGATCTACGGCTACCCGCCTGCCTACTATCCGTGATGTGGCACCGCCCCCGCACCCACATGCCGTGACAGCAAGCACGACCGGGGCGGATGCAGTACCGAGCCGCCCACAGCAGCAGCCCAACAAGGAGTGGTTCCTGCACATCCATCAGGACCAGGCGCATGTACCTTGTCCTACCTTCGGCTCGGCTTTCTCTTTCGCCACACACACACTCTGCCTAACTACTCCTAACTGTTGCAGAGCTGAGTGCCCCAATCTAAACCCTTGCAGCTAAGTGACACGCGCTGCGCCCGTGACTGTTCCACCATCCGCATACTCACACACACACACACACACACACACCGCGTCCCCCGTCAGCTCTTTCAACGTCCCCCGCCCTCAACCACAACTCTGCCTCCACCTGCACACCTACGCGCTGCTGCGGCGCTGTGCCAAACCCGGACACCCACCCACCCACCCACCCACCCACCCACCCACCCACCCACCAGCAGCCCGCCACCGCTCATGGACGTCCCGTCAGGCCGCCCGCTCCTCAGCACGTGGAGCCTGCCGCCACACACACACACACACGCCTCCTCGTGCTGACTCCCTCGCCACCGCCCTCGGCACCGGCCTCGCCGCCAGCGCCTCCGCCAGCCCCTCCGCCTGCCCCTCCGCCTGCTCCTCGCCGCTGCCCCTATCTCCGCCTGACCCTACCTCCGCCTCACAGCACGTCGGGCAGGTCGAACAGGTGCGGCAGGCCCATGTCCTGTGTGCGTGTGGGAGGGGGGGATGTGCGTGTGCGTGTGGTGGGGGGCTGCTTGGTCCGGTGGGCAAGGGGATTCTAGGCCTGACTAGTCAGATGGGGAGATGGCTGCCGGAAGGAGAGGCGGGCGAGCCAGTGCCCACAGCAGCGCATGAGGGCGCGCGCGCGTGTGGGGTCCGTGGTCACGCCTACGAGAGGCCGCCTGGCGAAGCCCGGCCCAGATGCCGACAGCGCTGTGACCCGGCCCGTGTCCTCCACCCATGACCCCAGCCCCCCCCCCCCCCCCCCCCCAGCCCCCCGCTGCGCCTCCCCCCCCCGCTGCGCCCCCCACCTGCGGCGTGATGTCGGGGATGGGCCCCCGGTCTCGGTGCTTGGGCTCCGGCACCGCCGACACGCCCGCCGAGCTGGACAGCCGCGACACCGCCGCCAGCAGCTTGCGGACCTGAGGGGCGGGGAGGCGTGTGTGCGTGTGTGTGTGGGGAGTTGGGGGGACGGGTGGGGGCGGGGCGCCCTACATACACACACGAGCTGCAGCATTCCAAATGTGCCATCCCGAGTCTTCCCCAAAACCCACACCCACAAACATCCCCCCCACACCTACACGCCCTACGTGTTTCCTTCCTTGCGCTACCCCCCCCCCCCACACACACACACAGACACGCCCTGCCGCCGCTGCCTCCCTCCCCTCCCTCCCTCTCCCCACCTCGTCTCCTGCCACCGCCGCCAGCAGCTGCTTGATGAGCTGCCGCTGCTCCTTGTCGCCGTGCGCGCCGAAGAAGGCGCCCGAGAAGTTGTCCAGGACCTGGGGGGGGGGGAGGGGCGTGGGCAGGAGCAGGGGGCTTGAGGTGGGTGGCGGTGGAAGGGGTGGTGGTGGTGGTTGGCGGGGTGGGTCGCGCGGGGCTCCCCGTCTCGGTGGCGGCGCGGCCCCAATGCCAGTCCCCCCCCATGACTAGTGATGGGACCTACACCTCCGCAACCCCCCACCCCTGCTGCCCCCCCCCCCGCCCCCTCACCCCCCCCCCTTCCCGCCCCCCCCCCCTCCTGGCCCCCCCTCCCCCGCCCCCCCCCCACCTGCGGCGTGATGCCTGGCAGCCCCGCCAGCACCGCCCGCAGCAGCCCCGACTGCGGGTGGCGCGGCGCCAGGTAGGTGGCCAGCACGGAGCGGAGCAGCTCCAGAACCTGAGAGGGAGGGCAGGGGGTAAGGGGGCGGGGGGGGGGCAGGGGCGGGGGTTACATTCATGATTAGTTAAGTGGTAGACGGGAGGGACGGTAGGGGGTGGGGGTCAGGGGTCAGGGGGGTGAGGGGTAGGGGGGTGGATTGCGAGGTGGGGGCAGTGGAAACAGGGTAAGAGCAGCGGGAGGGAGGTTTTGTAAACACCAGCCCGAAGTAAACCAAACCCGGGCGAGAGGGGGGGGAGGCGGGTGGGGAGGCGGGTGGGCAGCCGAGGTAAGGGGTGCAAGGTTGAGGAAAGGAAAACAGAGCACACAGGTGCAGCGGGCAGGTGGGCGGATGCCGAGGCGGGTGGGCGGGGGCGGTGGCAGGTGGATGAGGGGTGAGCATGAGCAGCGCGATCAGATAGGTGCTGGCTGGTGTTGGTCCTGGCGGTGGAGCGAGGGCGTGCAGGTGGGGTGACAGCCGTCGTGGCCAGTCCCCAGCTTGCCACATGCGACTGCGGCCTGCACCAGTACTACAACCCGCCCCCAGGCCCTGCCCCCCCGCCCGGCTCGCATTTAATCACATTGGGTTCGGTTTAGTTCGGGCTGGAATCTACAACCCCCCCTCTCCCCCCCCCCACAGCTCTCACCTGCGTCTGCACCATGACTGTGGCCACGTGGCCCAGGCTGCTGATGGCGGCCCGCACCACATCGCCCACCACCACCCCCTCCAGCTCCGAGTGACCCGACTGCGCCAGGCCCAGCAGAGACCTGCGGGCGTGTGTGTGTGTGTGTGTGGGGGGGGGGCGGGGCGTTACAGGACAGGACAGCATGTGCACGTGGATGGAACCGCGCCACAGTGCCACCGCGACGTATGTATCTGTCGTGCTGTGCATGCGGCAGAAACGCTACGGTGTGTGTCGCGGGGGGGAGCAAGACGGTTGCACGAGTACCTATACGTGCCAGGGCCGCACCCACCCACACCCACACCCACACCCACACCCACCTGCAGAAGTTGACCGCCTTGCCTGCCGCGTCGCCGTCCGGCCAGCACAGCCCGGTGACGCCGGTGGCCAGGCCCGCCTGCGCCGTGGCGGGGCTGTAGCGCAGGATCACCTCCAGGACACACTCCTGGGTGTGTGTGTGTGTGTGTGTGTGTGGAGGGGGGGAGGTGTAAGGATTGGTACAGAGACGTGTAGCGAAGTAGACAGCAGGCGTGGTAGTGCGCGGGGGGGGGGAAGCAGGGGTACATTCATGATAGTTAAGGAAGTGGTAGACGGTAGACCATCTTGGGGGGTGGGGTGCGGTTTGGGGTTGGCGGGGGTGACGTGTGGCGGTGGTGGGGGGTGGGGTGCGAGTGTGGCGTGACGGGGTGCGTGCCCCCACTCCCGTAGGGCTTGCTGAGCCTCCGCTGCGCTCCTTATGTCATGGACACACACATACAAACCTACCGTACACACACACGCACAAGTGCACTTATGCTCACTGGTTGCCCTCCACGCTCCTACCCCACCGGCAGCACACACACACACACACACACACACACACACACACACACACACACACACACACACACACACACACACACACACACACACACACACACACACCTGCATGCCCGCCAATGCAGCGACCGGCAGGGGCCCGCCATTGGCGCTCACTCGCGGCGACAGGCCACCCGACCCAGCCGTCGCCAGGCCGCCGGCGCCCGCCGCCGCAGCCGCCGCCGCTGCTGCTGCTGCCGCCGCCGCCGCCCCCGCGGGGTCCGTTGCGGGGTCGATGGGTCGGCGTGTGGCCAGTGCCACCAGGAAGTTGAGGTGCTCGCGGGTGAGCTGCGTGCGTAAATGGGGGCGAGGTATCAGGCCGTTGAACCGTGTGTGTTGGGACTATGCATGTCGTACAACCGCACCCGAGTGCGCCCCGGGGGACCCGGACACACGGCATGGCACGGGTCGGGGGCTCCGGGGCCTCGAGGACTGCCTGACGCACCTGGCGCGACCTGCGACTAGCGGGGCCTACCGGCACATGCAGCCCTGCCCCTGCTACCCCAAACACTCTCTCCCCCAAACCCAACCACCCGTCTCCCCCAACCACCCCTCTCCCCCCAACCACCTCTAGCCCCCAACCACCCATTACACCCCCCCAAACCACCTCTAGCCCCCCAACCACCCCTCTCCTCCCAACCACCTCTACCCCCAACCTCCTCTATGCCCCTCCCCCCCCCCACACCGCCACCCCTGCCGCGCCTCACCTCCCGCAGCAGCACATCGCGGACCACCTCATCCGTGGCGCCGTCACTCCGGCCGCCAGCCGCACCGCCCGCCGCCCCACCGCCCGCCGCCCCACCGCCGCCGCCACCGCCCGCAGGCCGGCCCGGGCCGCTGCCCGCCGCGCCCGGCACGCCCAGCCCCGGCGCGGGCGCCCCCTCGGCCGCGGGGGCGGGCGCGGCCTGGGCGGCCCAGCCCGAGGTCAGGCGCTGGTGCATGTGCGGCAGGAAGGTGCTGCGGGGGAGGGGAGGGGGGTTACATTCATGATTTTTGAAAAAGTGAAGGCGTAGCCAGGAACAGTAATTAGCAGGCGCGTTGTGACCGAGGGGGATGCAGGGCGGGGTATAGGAGCGCCGATTAGCGCAAGGAGGGAGCAGACATGAGGGCCGATCAACAAGCCAACGGCCTCCATGGCGCTGTGACGGGCACGGTGTGATGCCTGGCGTTGCGGCCACCTCCCAGGCCGCCACGCCCTCCAACCGCATGACACAGACCCCATGCTGCCAGCCCCCTGCATTGCTAGTTAGAACGTGCGTGCGTGTGTTTGAGCATGGGTGGCAATTTCGAAGGCGGCTACCGTCAGCACCGCCCACACGCGCAAGACCGAAGAGCTCATCGCCTTCTTTCTACCGGTTTGCGGGAAGTTTCAATGGGAACCTGGGAACTCGGTGCATTTTGGGAATGGGGACCATTGTCGCGTGCCACTCCGTTGTCAAGCATCGACCACGCTCTCCTCCTCGCTCTATTGCATTGGGTTTGGTTTAGTTTGGGTTTGGTTTAGTTTGGGCTGGTATACAACCCCCATTGCAGTTTCACCGCCCCACGCCCCGTCCGCACAGTGCTCACAGCATGGCACATAGTGAGCCACCCTCCCCATACCTCCTACCCTTCCCCTTTCCTCCTGCCTTTCCCCCTTCCTCCTCCTCCTCTCCCCCTTCCGCCCCCCTCCTCCTCTTCTCCCCACCTGCACAGCGGCACCATCCAGGCCGCGGCGCGGGAGGCGGGGCAGCGCTGCGCCCAGGGCAGCAGCACGTGCCGCTCCAGCAGCCGGACCTGCAGGGGGGGTTATGGGGGAGGTGAGGCAGGTGAGGCGGGCGAGGCGGGCGAGGTGGGCGAGGACGGTGGGTGCATAGCGGCTGAACAGCCACCGAGCCGCAACCCCTCCTACTCCAAACACACGCGCCCCTACACACAGCCACGCACCACGTTGTCCCCCAGGCTGGCCGCGCCTCCCGCCACCGCCGCCGGCAGCAGCGCCGCCAGCTGCTCGCTGCGCCACATGGCTGCACCGCAGTGCTGCACCGCCAGGCTCAGGACCATGTAGCCGCACTCGCGCACGCCGCGGACAAAGTAGCGCGCGTCGGCCAGGTTGCCGCCGGCCACACAGCTGCGCGCCGGAGACAGGGCAGGAGGGCAGGAGGGCAGGGCGGTTCATGCATGACGGGTTGTGTGCGGTATGCCACAAACAGGTGAAGGCATTGGAGCGAGGCGTTTGGTGCTGACACGCGCGGAGCGCCAGTGGAACAACACGGGCGCTCCCCAACCCCTCCTCCCCCTCCACCAATGCCCCGTGACCTGCCCTCCCGCTGTACCGCTTTTCCATAACCATCTTTGGCCCCCGCCCCACCGGCGGCTGCAGCTTCTCCTTGCAGCGCTACTGTTTCCCAACGGCATTTTGCTTCGGAGTTGCAGCCCCTCCCCTCCCCTCCCCTCGCACCGCGGCTCCGCCTGCTCCTGCGCCTTGACTGCGTCCCTGTCCTCGCCCAGCCGCGACGCCCTCTCCAGCGGGTCCAGCTCGTTCACCAGCGCCAGCGGCCCCAGCAGCGGCCGCAGCCGGGCGTCCGCCAGCGCGTGCACGCAGGCGATCATGCGCGCCACGGGCGGCAGGCACCACTCCAGGTGCGGGCTGAAGGGGTGGTCGGGAGGAGGGGAGGAGGAGGAGGCGGAGGCGGAGGCGGAGGCGGCGGTGGCGGAGGTGGCGCTGAAGGAGGTGGAGGGGGAGAGGAGGGACGGCGTGGCGCCGGGGCCGCCGGAGGCAGAGGCGCCGGCGGGCTTGGCGGACTCGAGTGGGGCGGTGCGGCGGATGGCGCGTTCCAGCAGCGTCACCTGCGGGGGTGGGTGGGTGGGTGGAAGAGGCGGCACGGCAGGGGAGAAGGGTGGGTTGTATAATACCAGCCCAAAGTAAACCGAGCGCAATGCATAAGAGCGTGGAGGGGGGAGGGACGGGTGCTGTGACGAGGCGGCATGGATGGCGGCGGTGGGAGAGCGGGGGAAGACCCTGGTGCGTGCAGGTTGATGCGTCCGCTGTTGAAGGCGACAGACATTGCCTTTCCACACGTACACACACACACACACACACACACACACACACACACACATGCACCCCACCAACCTGGTGATACAGGGTCCAGCGCCGCTCACGCGACCCCAGTTCATAGCCGCTGCCGCTGCCGCCCGCCGCCGCGCCGCCGGGGCCGCCCGCCCCCGCGCCGCCCGGCCCGCCGCCGCCACCGCCACCGGCCACGGGCACCAGCGGCATGTAGGCGGAGATGAAGGCCTGGTGTGTGTATATGTGTGTGTGCGGGAGGAGGTATGGGTGAGGGGCATGGCGCGGCAGGAGGTCGGCGGTGACGGGGGAATCGGCGACAGAGCGCGAAACCCTCGCCGGGCTTAGCGGGGCACACACAGCATATTCCGCACCTGGTGCCGCTGGTTAAACAACTCTTGGGCCCCACACACACGCCTTGTCCCTAGTGCTTATTCGAGGAACGCACGCGCGTGCATACGTGTGTGCGATGTGCGCCCACCTCCCACCCGCCACCTCCCGCGCCCACCTGCGGCGACGCCACCGTGGCCTGCCACTCGGGCGAGGCCCACTGCTGCGCGATGGGCTCAAAGATCAGCTGCACCAGCTGAGCCTGCAGCACGGGCGGGCCCGCGGCGGAGGCGGCCAGCAGGCCTGTGTGTGGGGGGCAGGAGGGGGTGGGGGGAGGGGTAGGACAGCGCGGTGGGTGGGGTGGGCGGGCGGAGAGGCGCGTGAGAGAGGGGGGCAGCGGGATCGAGGCGTGACGGGGCGCATGAGGGGACGTGGGCAACGTAGGATGCAGGCTGTTGCTGTTGCCTGCATGTGACCCCAGGTGTGCGGCCTGCGATTAGTTTTCCTGGCAGGTAAACACGCATGCCCTGCCCCACCCCACCCCACCCCACCCTGGCCCCCAGCCCCCAGCCCCCGGCAGCCCCCATCCCGCCCGCACCTTCCCACAGCAGCACCCGCTCTCCCTCCCGCAGCAGGCCGCGCTCCCACATGGCCGCGATCTGGGTCACCAGCGCGGACAGGTGCGGCACCAGCGCGGAGGGGGCGGCCTGGGCGGAGGGGGGGCGGAGGGGGAGGTTACATTCATGATTAGTTAAGGGAGGGAGGGGGAGGAGGTAGAGGAGGTAGAGGAGCGGAGGCGTTGTAGAGTCAAGTACGCAGGTGGGGCGAGGGCGCGATGGGTCATTCGGGGCGGACGCCTGGAGCGACCGTGTCTGCATTTCCCCTTCTCCCCTCTCCATCTCCCTCCTCTCCCCCTCCCCCTCATCGCATCGGCCACGCTCTCCTCCTCGCTCTATTGCATCGGGTTTGGTTTAGTTTGGGCTGGTATCTACAATCCCTCCCCCCTCCCTCTCACCCGCGCCAGCCCCAGCAGCACATTGGCCATGGCCAGCCGCGCCTCAAAGCCCGCGCGCCACTCGGGCGTCTGGCGCGCCGGCGGCGGCATCTGGCCCGGCGCCTCCAGCGGCAGCAGCGCCAGCGCCTCCAGGCAGCCGGACACGGTGGGGGCCACCAGGTCGGGGCGCAGGACCAGGAAGCGACCAAACGCCTCGATGGCCTCGGCGTGCTGGGAAACGGGGGGTGGGTGGGAGGGGCAGAGGAGGTGTGGCGTCATTGGCGTGGTTGGTTGGTTGGTCTCCTGGGGCAAAAGGAGAAAGCTTCCTTAGTGCCATACGGCCTGTCACCTATGCCCATGCAAATACCAGCACCCATCCTCCGCACCCATCCACCCCCCCTACTTCGCTTCACTCCTCTGTATCAATCTTTGCACCCCCCCCCCTCAACCCCCACACACGCACCAGCGTCATGAGCCGCGGGTCGGACAGCCGCACCCGCAGCACCGCCTGCAGCAGGTCCGCCAGACCACCCACCAGACCCGCCGCCGCCGCCTGGGCCGCGGGCGAAGACGGCGCCGCCGCCGCCGCCGCCGCCGCCACCGCCGCCTGTGAGCCCTGCACCTGCCCGCTGCCGCCGCCGCCGATGCCCAGCGCGCCCGCCGCCATGTCGCACAGCGGCTGCAGCACAGCCGTCAGCACCAGCACCGCCGCCTCCAGCTGCGAGGTGGCGGAGGGGGCGCCGCCGGCGGCGGAGGCGGGCGCGGCGGAGGCGCCGGGCGGCGAGGCGGCGGCGGCCGACAGGGCAGTGGAGAGGCAGGTGGCGGCGACCTGCAGCGACTGCTCGGGCGCCAGGGCGGCGGAGAAGCGCAGCACGCCCTTGGCCTGTGTGGGCATGTGTGTGCATAGTGGGGCGTGGGAAAGGACCGGAGATGAGAGAGTGTGTGTGTGTGTGTGTGTGTGTGTGAGTGAGAGTGTGTTTGTGTGTGTGTGTGTGTGTGTGTGTGTGTGTGTGTGTGTGTGTGTGTGTGAGTGAGAGTGTGTTTGTGTGTGTGTGTGTGTGTGTGTATGTGTGTGAGTGAGTTGGGCTTGTTAGTGCCGGCTGCGCTTTCCACCCGCTGTTCGCCGAATGCTGTCAACGTCAACCCCAGTGCTGCGTCGAGCCCTCATCAAAAATCATGAATGTAAACCCTCCCCTGCCCTCCCCCCCCCGCCTCCCCCCATACATCCCCCCCTCCCACCTGCGACCTGAAGGCCACCACCACGTCCTTGTACTCCTGGTGGCTGTCAGCCCTGGGGGGTGGGGGAAGGGTGGTGGAGGGGGAGGGGTGTGTGTGGAGAGGGGGGAGGCAGGAGGGCGCAGAGGCGGCGGCACGCAGTGTGTCAGGTGGCGGTATACACATGCAATGGCCGGGTCAGGGACTCAGGGCCCTGGCACCCGATCCTTCACCCCACCCATTCAATCCAGCCGCACCCACACCCGGACCCCCACACAGCCCCGCAGCCCGACCCCGCCCGCTCGACCCAGGCTGACCCAGCCCGACCCCACACAGCCCCGCAGCCCGCCCCCGCCCGCCCCCCGGCCGCACCAGTCGGGCACGTTGTTGACGCCCGGGTCTGCGCTGGGCACCACCCGCGGCGCCGCGGCACACACCACCCGCATCAGCTCGCTCACGGTCTCCACCGGCAGCGCGTAGCTGCTGGCGGCCGCGCCCGCGCCGCCGCCGCCCTTGCCCGCGCTGGGGGAGCCCTGGGTGCGCATCTGTGTGCGTGCGCGCGTGTGTGAGGGTTGGGAGGGCACAAGGGGCGCAGGGTCGAGCCGTGTGGCGTGTGTGAGCAAGCAGGTGGGCGAACACGCGAAAAAGGTGCGTGGTGGGAAGTGGGACGGGCGCAACAGGGTGTTCGGCGTTCGGCGCCCATGACCCATGCAGACCGCATACCCTGCACCGTATGGAACGCCCTGCTCCCAACCTGCACAAGCATTATCGCTTGCAACTGTCGCCTCTGCCTGTGCTCCGTTAGTTTGGCTTGGTCGGCTTTAGTTTGGGCTAGTGATTACCCCCCCCCCCCCCCACACACACACACACACACACGCACACACACACGCCCCACCGCGCCCCGCCCCGGCGTCCTGGATCGCCGCGCCGCACCTGCCCCGCGACTGTGGTCACGTCCGCCAGCGCGTGCTGCGGCGCCGCCTCCCTCAGCAGCTGCTGCCACAGCATGAGGGTGCCGCAGGACAGGCGCAGGTAGGGGTGGCGCGTCAGGGTCAGCAGCTGGGCCAGGAAGGCGTCGCGAGTGGAGGCGCCTGCGAAGGGGTCGGGGCGGGGCGGAGGGGTAGCAGGGAGCGTGGGGGCCAGCCGGGAGGAGGGGCGTTATTTGCTCGAGCCCAAAGAAGTAGATCCCAATAATAGGGGCGGGGATTATGGCTGCGAGGCAAGGGGCAAGGCTTCCACGCTGCAGCTGAGTGGAAGCGGCGGGAGTATGGAAGGGGCGCGTGGGCATGGGCGCCAGCGGGAAGAGCCCCGGCAGCTGCACCGCATGTCGCCCGCCACACCCGCACATGACCTCCCACCACCACCACCACCACTCCCTGCCACCCGCCTCCCAGCCGCCCCCTGCCCCTCACGCACCCGGCGGCGTGGCTGTGAGGCAGCGGAAGTGGCCCTCGCCCAGCCCCTCCACCACCTCCAGCAGCCGGGCGCCGAAGTCGCACTGCGAGCCGCCGTGGCCCAGCTCCCGGACCATAGCTGCGTTCGGGATTGCAGGCGATCCGTTCAGGAATGGAGGCGTTGACACACAGCCACCAGCCACCAGCCACCGCCAACGACACGAGCAGGAGCAGGAGCAGGCGAATGAACACGAGCAGGAGCGCTACAGCACCAGCAGGAGCAGTTCCGCGCGAGCAGAAGCAAGGGGCCAACAGCGGGGCGCCACACACGGGCGGGCGGGCGGGCGCGCACCTGGCGGCAGCGGGTCTGCCGGGCGCAGCAGCAGCCCCAGCGCCTGTGTGGCCTGCAGCAGGCCGCCGCCCACCGCGTCCATCAGGGCGCCGTAGTCGGCCGGCGACTCGTTGGCGCGCTTGCGCCACGTGATCTGGGAGCACAGCGTGCGGCAATGCAGCAACGCGTTGAGAGCGGCACACAACAAGGAGGGAGGAGGGTGGAAGGGTGAGCGCAAAGAGCCGCCAAGAAGCTTGAACAACATGTATGCCGTCGCCCCATCTGCGCTTTCGGCCCCTTGTCCCCTGCTTCTAACCCCCCTCGTTCGCCTCTGCCTGCACTCCCCTCGTTTTCGTTGGTTTTGGTTCAGTTTGGGCTGGTATTTACAACCCCCCAAGCTCCCTCGCCTCCAGTACCTGGCGCAGGATGTCCAGCGCCTGCATGCGCAGCGAGGGCGTGCCCATGCGGATGAAGAAGGAGCAAGCGCCCACCACCGGGCTGTCCTTGAGACGCCGCATCGGCACCCACTCCACCCACGTCGCCAGCGCACCCAGCGCCGCCGACAGCGCCGCCACGTGCGCCGCCACCGCCTCCGCCCGCTGGGCTGGCGTCATGGCGGCGGCCGCGGCCCCGCCGGCACTGCCGCCGGCGCCGCCGCCCGCTGCGCCGGACGTGCCGGCCGCTTCAAGCTGCTGCGCCGCCTGGAAGTGCTTTTCGAGAATCTGAGGCAGCGGCGACACAGGACACGCAATGTGTGGGAATGTCAGCTACCGTCAGCACACGTAATAGACTTGGACAGCCCATGTCCAGTGCACGTACTCCGGCCCCCAAGACACATCGGCTGCCGGGAGCTCCGGACCCACCTCGCACAGGAAGGGGAAGACGGTGGGTGCGGAGGCGGTGAGTGCGGACAGGAAGGCGCGCTTGCTGGTGACGTCGGGGCCGTCGGCGGCGCCCGCGCCCCCTGCACCAGAGGTGGAGGTGACGTCGGGCGCCGCGCCATCGCCGCTGGGGCTGACCGCACCACCTGCGTTGCAAGGCGCGGGGTATTGATGACGAGAGGCGCATCACGGCCAGTGCGGTTACAGGCGCGTGGCGGTGAGAGCCGAGCACAAGGTGCAGGTGCAGGTGACGTACACGCCGGTGTGACATGAGCACTGAGACAGGGTAGTTAAATACTATGGTCCCATGCGGAGCTGTTGGCATTTCATGGACGGCCGCTACGCCCACATGTTCCCGCGCGTGCTGTGTGTCGCGCGTGTGCAAGAATTGTTAGGGGGGTGGGTTCACCCGGCCTAACATGCCCATACCGTATGCCTACGATACTGTGAATGAGTACAGGCATGGCATATCGGGCAGGAATTGCTCGGGAGGGGGAGGGGACGCAGAGTTGCTGGAAACCGAGGTGGCATAATAAGCAGGCGCGAGTTGGCCAGGGGCGCGGAGGGGAGGCGAGCAAGCGCAAGCGGGTGCGGGTCCGGGACACGAGTGCCGGGAGTCGCGGCCACCCTTCCGCCTTTCGCCCCCGCCTTTAATGCTTGCAACTAAATTGCAGAAATCATATTAGAACCAGCCCTCTTGCTGGCGTTTGGTCGGCTGTCGGAGGTCGCGGCTTGCATGGGGGCGCAAGATCTTGATCGCATGGGCTCGCCGGGGTCGGGGGTCTTTGCCCTCGCCGAGCTCTCCCGCTTCTTGCTTCCAACCGCGACCCCGTGTGACACTTCGCCTTTCATCTCCCCACCAAAACCGGAAAATGCAGGCCCTGTCGTCTCGCGTGAACATCGCGGGTGCGTGATCGGCAAACTCCGAATCATGTCGCCGCCCCACGGCTGACAATATGTTGCATTTGCGCTGCAGCCAAGCCCCAGCGCGCTCAGCGCCTGGTGGTCCGCGCCGAGGAGGTTAAGGCTGCCCCCAAGAAGGAGGTCGGCCCCAAGCGCGGCTCGCTGGTGAGCTTGCTGGGTCGGCAGCCTCCGCTCGCACACTTTGCAGCTAGGCCGCATTACTTAGCAAGTGGCTTCTGTTTTGTCATACAGGTGAAGATCCTGCGCCCCGAGTCCTACTGGTTCAACCAGGTCGGCAAGGTCGTCTCCGTCGACCAGGTACGCTGCAAATGGAATCCCCTTCCGCTTGCGGGCCCCGACACCTAAGTTTGCTTCCCTATCCCTGATCATTCGCAGAGCGGCGTCCGCTACCCCGTCGTTGTCCGTTTCGAGAACCAGAACTACGCTGGTGTCACGACGAACAACTACGCTCTGGATGAGGTTGTTGCCGCCAAGTAAATGGCTGGCTTCGCGCAGCATCACGGAATGCCGAGAGGAGCGGCAAGTGTCGTTACGGGACCTAGAGAAGAGAAGATTAGCGGGCTGGCCTTAGGGCAAGTCGCGATTTTGTGAGCTAGTTTTGGGCGCGCTTGCGCGACCCCAGCCAAGCATAGACTTGGCGATCGGACACATACAGGTGTCGGACACTGACCATGAGCTAAGGAGCGGTGACGAGGGAGCAGGCGGGTGTAATACTAAATGCTGATTGAACTTGCCCCGAGTGCCCGTCTCCCAACGCAGCGATCAGGACAGCGGCAGCCATGGCGGGGAGCAGGAGAGCTTTGAGCGCAGCCAATTGGAGCAGGAGCGGCAGATCCCGGGGAGCAGCGGGTCCGGCACGGTTCAGCGGGGTGTGGAGTCTACCACGGGGCCGTAGCGGGCGGGCGGGAAGAGGGCCGGCATCGCAGCCCTGGGGTTTTCCCAGCCCAGCATGCTTAGGATTATGGGCGCTACAGCTACTATTGCTTAGGCAGTCTCGTCATATCACCAGCCCAACGACCCAGCACCGCCACCACCCGCACCAGGGAGCCACCTTCCTGCTCAGCACAGCTGCTTACCGGGGCCATTAACCTCGAATTGGGTGAGGTCTTCGCTGATGTAGTGGAGCACGCGGCAACTCAACTCGGCCTGCGTGGCGCGGCAACGTGCACAGAAGGTGAGTCGGGGTGCAGTTGAGGGTGTGGACTTGGGTACGTCAAGTACATGGGAAAACGTCGAGCTTTGGGCAACCTGCATCATTTCTGTTTTAGAGTTGTTACTCCTGGTACGTGCACATGTCGACTGTTTTCGTGGAGGGGTTTGCTGCTGCCTTTTCACAGGCACGCACGTGGTCGTGGTGGTGGTGGCTTCTCTGCACAGTGTTACTCTGGGGAGCTCGGAGTGCTGGCTAGAGCGTGCGGTCGGGTGTTGGTGCCGTCCAGGAGCTATGAGTGAAGTGAGCGCGCGTGAGAGCTGCGGTGTGCCGGCTTCCTGGGTTAGCCGTTGGCGCAACAGGCGCCCCTTTGGCTCGGCACAGTGGAAGTTAGCCCATCTGGTGTTGCACGTATTGTTAATTGGTGTGAGGGCCATGTGCGATGGGCCGTGCGTCGGTGTTGCCGAGTGTGACACCGTGATCATATTTGCATGGCAACAAGGGACTGCACGAGGGGACTGCCTTAAACGGGCCTGAGTATGTATGCAATAGGAGCACGCAGACATGGATTGAGCGACAAACATGCACTTGCGGTACGTGCGGAACTTGCACGGACGGTACGTATTCGAGTGGTGTTGTTGCAGCTGTGTGCGGAAACACTGACATGTCCCATACGTGCTCTCGGGATGGAGCCAGGGCCGAGTACTGGTGTGATCGGGGCGGGGCAGCTCCATGCCGCTTTTTGCCGGTGTAACTAGTTGGTGATTTCGACAGACAAACTTGGGGAGCTCATTGCGCGCTGTTCTGTACGCGTTGCTCGGTTTCCCAATGTGCAAGGCAACATTGAAGTGTTGCGGCGGAGGGCGCGAAACCCGCTTACTATGACCATAATCAGAAATACAGCCGCGATCGTAATCCGCCGCGCACCTGCGAAGGTCCGGCGGCAGCGCCCGTCATCAGCTGCGGCAGAATCTCCGCATATGCCGCGCTGCCCTGCTGCCGCACCACCACCGCCAGAAGCTCAGCCGCCTTGCCGCGTAGCGGGTAGCTGCCACCGGCCCCGGACGCCCCGGCGCCATCTGCTCCTCCCGCGCCGGAAGGAGACACAGCTGCGGTGTGAGCAACATGAGAGTTGAGGAGGGGAATGAGTAAGGTGGGAAAGTGTGCCGAGTCCGAATCCACCATCGACATCCAGGCCCGACTTCAAAACAGCACTGCGCTGCGGGTTCCATGCCGTTCTATCTTCAGCGCATCATCAGTACAACACGCCGGAAATTGTGTGCCATCTGCTGGGTTCTGGGAATCAGCTGCACCCTACGGGACTTTACCAACCTGCCTTACCACTGTCCCATCGCACATACAACACGCCGGACTCCTGACAGCGGTCGTGGCGCAGCCGCGGCCAGCTGCGCTGCTCGATCCCAACCTTTCTGTTCACACCCTCTTTGGGCAGTCGTACACCCGCGCCGTCATGCAAGTGTGATGCGTCCTATGCTTCATAGCGCGGCCACGCCCACGTACCCGTGTCACGGGTGCTGTGCCCTGCCTCACGAACTCCCTTGACCTCTCCCCAGGCTTCCGGCCCTCCCGCAAGGCTCTCGCCACCTTCGGCCTCACCCGCCTCCATCCCTGCCCTCTCCCGGCCCGCCGCCCTCCACTTACCCTCGGTGAACTCCTGCCAGGCCAGGCGGGTGGCGGCCATGCGCTGGTCGGGGTTGAGCTCGCGCCAGCGGTTGCGGGCCTGCGCGCGCGGGCAGCACAGGGTGGGGCAGGCGCACAGCATGTCAGCGGCAGCTTGGGCAGTGCGCCCCATTACCGTATCCTTGTACTCCAGTTGATACCCGTAGAGTCAAGACCCTTTCAGCCATGCTAGCTCAACCACGACAGCTCTGACGTACAGAGCTGAACACGCACTCGTCAAAAGACCTGAGGCGGCCGGAAGCCCGGCATGTCCCTGTCCCGTGCATGCCCTTCCTGCTGCTGCGCACAGCTCCCTTGCAGCCCTGGTTACTTGGCGATCCGGGCGTTACACCAACTCTCTTACAACACACCGCAGGACACTCTGGCTTGCGTGTTGCTCGCGCGTACTCCACATGCACAGTGTCGACCTCTTCCCTTGTCTTGTGAACACAGCAGGACAACAGGCACTAGGCCCACCTAGGCCCACCTATATCCACCGCGGCCCACCGCGGCCCACCTAGGCCCACCGCGGCCCACCTAGGCCCACCTAGGCCCACCTGGACCCACCTATACCCACCGCGGCCCACCGCGGCAACACGTGCATGACATGCCCCTTGAGCCCACAGTGCCGCGTCCCCACAGCCCGGCTCGCGATGCGGTGCGCACGCCGCCCAGCCGTCGCCATTGCGTCTAATTCCTGCCGTGTCAGTGCCCGTGCCCGTGCACGCGCCGGGAGTCCTTTCCCCTGCCCTTCCACCGCACCACTGCGCCATCGCGCCCAGTATCCATGGCCACAGCAGCGTCATAATCACGCCCGAGCCAGCACGTACACAGCCCACGTGCCAGCACGGCAGTCCTGCAGCCTGCCCTAGCATCACGTCCACTGCACGTGTGCATCGCCATCGCCTCTGACCAGCAACCCGGCACTTCGGAGCCGCATGCGTCTGCATGCGTCGGCACGTACACCGCTGCACACACCGCGCTTGGCGGCTGTTGCCCATCCCCCTCAGCCCAGGCCCTTCCACCCCCGGCGTGCACCTGGCGCTCACAGCGGTTGGGTTGCCGCCGTTCGCACTTATATGGGTTGAAAGTGTGGATGTTGTCCTTACAAAGTAGGTCAGACTGGTTCCCTGCCCACTGGACCCAATGCTGATCGTACTTTGGATCCAGGATCCGTCTGCACCCCCAACTGCCGCGCAGTGCCTGTATTTTTGAACCAGTCTGACAGGCGCAACTACGCGGCAGTTAAGGTTGCAGACGGATTCCGGAATAAAGTACAATCAGGATTGGGTCCAGGGGGCGAGGCGGAAGTACTAAAGCGGCCAACCGCTTGCTGTTTTGGCATAGCACCGAGTGTTTTGCAGAAGTGCGCCCTCAACGACATCAGACAATTGTAGGGCAGCCAGTTCCTTCTGAAGTTGGGCGGTGGGCTAGACGCACGATTAGTTCAACGCGACATAATTGGGGGGTTGGCGGCTGTCGCCCAGCGGGCGGGCGGCATGTGCCCGGCATGCGCCTGGCGTGCACAGCGCTTGGGTCGCCCAGCCTGCCCAACAGCCCGCGCGCTCAGCGCACGCACGCGCGAGTGTCAGCTGCGGCGCCGTTGTGCGGCACCAGCACTCGCGTCGAGGCAGCAGATCAGGCTGCCCACCAACTTTGCCCGCCACGCTCCGAATCCGCCCCAATGCTGTCCATCGTAGCCCGCGCCGAAGCCAGGGCTACGATAGGCTGCGGCCCGGGCTGCCCCTCCAGCCTCACATCCACACACAATCAAACCGCTAGGTGGCCTGCACTGCATCCAGGCATCCCCTTCCGCAAGACCACATCCGGGCGCTTGCGGTTCAGTTGGTACCCGTCGGCGTGCGGGCGACAAGAGTGTCACCACCACGTCGACGGCGCGCCGGCCGCACCAAGTGCTCTGCCTCTTCCCCTCCAATGCGCGCGCTGCACACCGCTACCACCGCCCCCGCCGCCGCCGCCACATGTGCTGCTCCGCTGCAGCCACATGCGCTGCTCCACTGCAGCTACAGCTGCGAGTGTGTGCATGCCAGCCCCGCACTGCTGCAGCGCTTCCAGAGGGCCCCACCGCTCGGACAGCATCCGTCGACAGAGCCATCAAAGCACGCTCGGGCAGCTCAGCCCTCCTGACCCACACATGTCCCTGGCCGCTGTTCTCCCATCTATGTGCGAAAGGCTGCACTGCCCTGAGCCTGCTTCCTCACTCCGCACTCCTGTCCTGCGCCACGCCCCGCCTCCGCAGTGTCGCTGTGCACTGTGCCTCTCTTCGCCTCGCTCCCACTCAACCTTCCGCCGGCCCGAGCCCCCATCCCCACCAAGCCATTCCACCGCCTGTCACTCACCCACCGCACTCCTCGGCCCGCGGCCCCACAACCACAGGCCCCACCCCACGCCCGTTCCCTCCCCACGCCCGGTCCCACCCCATGCCCGGTCCCTCACCACGCCCTGTCCCTCACCACGCATCGTCCCACACTCACCACGTCTGTGAGCAGCTGGAATGCCGCCATCCGCACGCCCACCACATCCGTGGCGCCCAGCATCACCCCATACTGCGCTGCCAGCCCTGCCAGCTGCTGCACCGATACCAGCGCGCCGCACACCGGCAGCAGCGAGCTGACGTCCGCCCGCTTGAACTGCGGCAGGCGTCGGGCAGGTAGGGCGAAGGAGTTAGGAAGAGGGGAAGAGAGGATAGGAGGCTCAAGGCTGTGGCCGGCGCCGCAGGGCGTTTCGAAAAGCTGCTGCCGGCGGTTGCAGTGGCACGCATACATGCTGCAGCAGGCCACTCCTGTTGGTGGCCCCGTGCATTTCCCGTGCAGCTCCCAGTGCGTCCCTGTGCTTCCCAAGCAGCCAGTGCGTCGGCAGCTGTCGCAACGCGGGCGCCGGCGTCAACGCCCGCACAGCACAGGCCAGCCCTGACGTCGCGGCACCGGCCCGAGGGCCAAGACCCGGGAGGGAGGCCCGCCGGGCCCCACCCGCATCTGCAATTTCCAGCTAACTCCCAGACGAATGGCACCGCCAATGTCCAAGGCCGCTAGCGCCGCGCAGGGGATCTCGCGCCCGTCGATCCCCTTTACCTGTTCAAGTAGGGCCACGGCATCCTTCCGCTGCTGCGGGAGTGCCTGGGGGCTTTGTGACGCTAAGATAGACTGAAGGACAAGCCTTGTGGGGTCAGAAATCGCCGCCATTCAGAAATACAATTAGAAATAAACTCTAGCACCTATTCAAGTATCGTGTAAGCCTAATCATAATGTGATGTTATTGAAGCGCTTTGCAAGTTTCGTCAACGAAAAAGCGTTACCCCGCAGTCTCGCAAATTGCCGTCTGGCGTGGAAGGTCGCGCTGATGGGACACAAGTTCAATGGCATTTTCTTGGTGCCGTTACCTAGTACAAGCGATCATACGCATATAAACACAGCAGGGGCAAACTATCGGCGCACAAAACCGTCACAAAACCGTCGCAGGCTTTGCGCGCGCACCAACAGGGGAAGCGCTGTGAGATATGTATACACGCCAAGTTTCGAGCAAGTTACACACGGGGCTGCCCGGAAAGAGACCCGTCGGGGCGCGTGCCAGGGTTTGACACGGCGCACGACGGCTAAACGAACACTTCGCGTCTGGAGTGGGCGCCCGACCGATTGTGCCGCGGGCCGTCGCGGGCACACACAGCGCCATTGCCAAGGCTGTTGCCATAATTGCTGCAATTCCCATCCCATCCTCGCGTACCCATTCCATCCACCCCGGGCTTGCTGCCAGCACTGTGTAAGGTGTTGGGGCAGGTGACTCAGGTCAACGCAAGGCACTACGCAAATACTGAAATACTGCATTGGTTATGACAGGGACCTGCTGGCGCAGCTCACCAGCGCAATCTGCTCTAGACACTAAAGGGCGTGCGACCTGCAACACCGGGGGTTGAGCCACACCGTCGCGGCAGGCGAGTGCAGCCGACAAGCCCATACGCCGTGCTACAGTGCTCAGTTAACGAAGTGCTTGCTAGTGAATGCGAATGCAAGACGTAAGGGTCGCGAGGACAGTCCAGACAGCACCTTCGCGCGCGCTTGTGCGCACCCGACCTGAGAGCAGTCGCGACAGGAGCACAGGACCGACAGGATGTGATTTGCCGAGGGCATACGGTCATCGCGGCGGTCGTCGCCCGACCCGTCTTCGCGGCGCAGCCACCGCCTCGCTGCCGCGTCCGTACCGGCGCTGGTGCCACTGGAGGGGCGCCTGGACGACATGGAGGTGGAGCCGGCGCCCGCAGCGGGCCCGGCGCCGCGCGGTGGTCTCGGTGGTCGCGGCGGCTGCTGGCGCACCACAGCCCGGCGGCCGCCGCCGTCCCCGCGGCTCCCGTCGCCCGACCCGTCATTGCGGCGCAGCCGCCGCTCGGCTCCAGCGCCCGTACCAGCGCCGCTGCCGCAGGCGGGGCGTCCGTCTTCGCCTCCGCCGCCAGCGCCAGGGCTCCTATCTTAATGTCTCCACACATTAATTGGCCATTTTGGCCGTTTCCTAGACATTCCTCCCGGGGGCTAATGTCTGGGGCGAGACTTTGTTGGCCCGGGTTTGGGGCGGGTTTTGCCCGAATTCCTATGGAGAAGCCCCCAAACCGCCATGTGCCCAGACAAAAGTCGGCGGCCACCCGGCCGTTTTTGTCTGGAGCTAGACATTACCCCAAAAACAAGATACGACCCCTGGCCAGCGCGCTCCGGCAAGGCTCGACGAGGCCGGCGGAAGGTAGCCGTGGCGCCGGGCTGCCGGCGCTGCCCGAGCCACTGCCGGCGGCGGCCGTGCCGCCGCTTCCGCCAGTACAGGACCGACAGGATACGATTTGCTGAGAGCACCCGGTGTGACACTGACCCTGGACTGTTGAGACGCGCACCACTCAGGCACTTAACAACCGCTGAGACCTCAGCACAGAGGTAGCCATTGACGTTACATCTCTGCTGGGGGGCTAGTACGTACGTTCCGCCAATCCGCCGCACCGCACGTGCCCCACGCACGCAATAGCCTCAATGGACTGTTATCGCACTCTGGAGCCCACCCAGACCACCGCGAATTCCCCACCGCGAATTCTCCACACGCACGTATCGTGCCATGTGCCCTTGCCGGCGCGTGTCTGTCACCGGCAACCACTGGCAGCCCCCAGTCGCAGCGCATGAGCAAAGCATGGCAACCTTGCCACATGCAGGAAGGCCTCCAGCTGAGAGCGGATTCTGGGCCAGGTGCAGTCTGGGTCGTGACCAAGCAATCGTGGAAATTGCTCCAAGACCAGCGCGTCCCCTACTGCTTGATTAACTCACCTCGTGTGAGTATTCGTTGTTGTGCACTGGGATACGCTCCCTGGGGTTCCTGCAACGCCCGCGCCATCCTCGGGCAACCAACTTGACGGATGCAGTGGTTATTCGAATGGCTGCGGCCAGTCCCACGTGTTGACCCCGACTCAAGGGGCTCCCACGGATCTGTTGAAAAAATACTTTTGCTTTGACAAGCGGCTGCGGCGGCAAGGCCCCACGTGCCGAGGAAAGCACTTGGCATGCGTGGGTGGCGGGCGACCTCTGCGTGCTCAGGTTAGCGATATGATCAAGTTAACCAAGAGCCCAAAGTACATGCAGTAAGGAATTGCACTGTCGTCCCGCGTGCCAGCCCGCAACAGATTATACGACACAGCCGAAGAATGTAGCAAAGGCTGCAAAGCTTGAGCCATGCCGGCGCTAACTTGTCACTGTATTACCGCTTACAAGCAATACACTGCAAATACTTCCATACTCTTTACTTGCACCAACTGGAAGTGAGCGAAGCGATTCTGTTGTTGACAAAGGCCTTCACTGTGCAAACTGACTTCGGCAGCACCATACTCTGTAACAAGGTTAGGATAAGCATTAACAACGCGAGCGCTGATTTAACAGGTGCGCGGTGCGCTCTTGTGCTACTGGGTCGCTCAGCGCGGACGCGACTTTCACGAGCAGCAGCGCAGCAGACTGGAGTAAATGCACATATTGTATTAGTACAGCTGACCGAACTTCCTAGAGAGGCGCGGCGACGCCTCGACATGGCCTCGGGGAGTGTTGCGCATACAGCTGGCCAACATGAAAGCGAAGCAAGGGCAGATATCACACTGTGAATGCTTGACGCGCAACAGCATCAGTGCGTGCGTTTAAGTTAAGGCGGTCGACCCCGTCAAGGTGGTCGACCCTCCACGCCTTCAGCTCGAGCTCAGCCTCGAGCTCAGCCTCGACACCAGCTGACCAGACCGTGTGACTTGACGTGTTCGGTGACGTGCCACACCTGCAGGTCTGGAGCAATGAAAACAAGAGCAGCGGTGGTACTCTGTGGACTACTAGCGCTGGCGGCGGCGGGGGCCAGCGCGCAAAGCGCCGGCGCGGCAGGGTTAGGGTTCAGGCCACGGTAAGTCCAGTAATATTATCCCACATTCCGCCGAGTCCTCGCGACCGCCCGCACAATCTCCCTTGAAAACCGTTGTTGCATACATGCACACAACCTCTAACCCAGCAAAACGTTTCCTCTCTGCGTCCTCAGGTTTACACGGCTGCTCAAGCAGGACCTCAGCAGTGTGGCCTCCTACCTGATGCCCACACAGCAACCAGCGCGTTGCAGCAGCGGCGCCTGCTGCCAAGCCGACTCGTACGCCTCACCCTACGGCCTGACCTACGTCAACAGCACACAGCAGCAGTTTGGCGGGCGCACCTATACCACGTTCTACTACACCTTCCACTCCAACCACGTGTGCGCTACTGACCTGGATGCCGCCCAGTGCTGCAACGCCTCCGCCGACAACATCTGGGTGGACGTGGGTGAGTGGACCGGCAACTGGCGCGACTGACTTGTCAGAGGGGCGAAAGAAACTACTAACGCAGCTTTGACCGTGTTGTTTGCTCACCCTGGCTCACACGGCGTCCTTCCCTGTGCGCAGATCCCACCCTGCGTGTGAAGTACGTTTCATTCGACGGGCAGCGGCTTAGCAACTCGGAGCAGAGCGAGTTTGGACTGAAGCTGGGCTCCGTCAACCTGCGGGTGGAGCAGGCCGCTGCAGGTGGGTGGGTGGGGGGGGGCGCGGGTGTGCGAACGCGGCGAATGCGGGTGTGGGGTGGGAGCTTGCTGTGTGTGCTGGGGGTTGTGAGTGGGGGGAGGATAGGTGGGAGGCAATATGTTGAATGCGGTGGCGGGGCCGAGCATGGCAAGCCATATTCCGGGGACGACGAAAGTGTCCTTGCCAGCGGCGCTGACACGAGCGCCATATCCTGTACTGGTCTGCACAGGCATCCCCCTGGCCGTCACCGTGGAGGGCGCCGCCGACAACCTGTGCCCGCCGCCCGGCCTGGCGCCGTTGCCGGGCCTGTGCGAGCTGGTGGTGCAGGGCGCCACGCCCGCCAACCCCAACGCCTGCTGCCCCGCCACCATCACCGTGCCGAACCTGGTGACCGGCTTTGTGCCGCCACCCGGCAGCGCCTTCCAGTGCTCGGCCTCCCTGGACGCCTCGCCCTTCCAGCTGGTGTTTGATGGCGCCACCTCGGCCGGCACCGACCCCGCCGACGGCTCCTCCCGCCTGGTGTCGTACAACTTCCGCCTGGCGGCCACCGCCTCCTGCCGCGCCAACGGTGTGCACGACTGCTGCAGCGCGCAGCTGTCGTACCTGGATCTCAAGGTGACCAACGGCCTGCCCATCGCGTCCGTGACGCTGAACGGCCGCGCCGTCAGCTTTTCGACTTCCGGCTTCAACGAGCCCAACACCGCCTCCTACCGCTCGCTGGTGGTGGACAACCTGAACCTGGTGGCCGACGACCTGGGTGCCGTGGGCCTGCCGCTGGCGGTGGTGGTGCGCGTGGCGGCAGGCGCCAGCGAGGCCGCGGACCTGTGCGACCCCAACCCGCCGCCCGGCCGCAGCCCCGCCGGCGGCTGCGCCTACTACCTGCACAGCGAGGACGGCCTGTGCTGCCCCAGCGGCACCGCCGGCCTGACCGACCTGCCCGCGCCGCCCCCGGGCACCTGCAACCCCAAGACGGCCGTGCCCGCTGCCGAGGCGTCCGTGTCGCTGTCTTACTACGAGCGCAGCTGCTCGCCCGCCGCCACCGCCTTCCGCTTCCTGCTGGCCAACCGCAACAGCGGCGCCGGCTCCTGCGGCCGGCCCTACTGCGTGGACGTGTGCAGCTGGTCGCTGTACCTGGACCCCTCAGTGGCCAGCCAGGTGGCTGTGGGCCACGAGCTGGCAGTGAACAACGGCAAGCAGGTCATCACACCCGGCAACGTCGCCACTGGCACCCCCGCCAGCGTCACCTTCACCTACGGCCCCGCCGGCGTGTCCACCTCGTCCTTCTACGTCTCGCTGCCCGCCGGTGGCGCCACGCTGTCCGCCCTGTGCGCGCGCAACGCGCTGCCCGGCCAGGGCGCCAAGGCCTGCGCCGCTATCGTCCGCAGCGGCGACGTGTACACCACCGTGTTCTTTGACGAGGCTGACGTCATGGTGCCCGTGGCGCCCGGCAGCTCCTGCGCAGGCGGCGCCGCGCTGCCGCCGCCGCCCGCCGCGCCAACCTGCACCAGCCCCAAGCCCATGGCCACCGCCTGCCTGGGCGTGCGCGCCGCGCGCTTCAACACGCTCTTCACCTCGTCCGTGTTCGACTTTGCGCTGGCGCCCGCTGCCGATGCCGCGACCTGCGTGCCTGTGTCGGCCGCCGGCCGCCCCGCCACCGTGCGCGTGCTGCTCACGCCCAGCGCGGTGGACCAACTGGTCACGCGCAACCAGGTCCGCCCCACCGCCGGCCTCTCGCTGGACCGCAACAGTGGCGTGGCCTGGGCCCTGCCCTCCGCCAGCACCACTCCCGCAACCAGCCTGTCGTTCGCGGTGCAGGGCCCGCTGGGCGTGAGTGACGTGTGCCGCCAGGGCGTGTCGCCCGACCAGCCTGCCGGCAGCTGCGCGGCGGAGATCAGCGGCGACGCCGGCTGCTTCCGCGGCTTTGTGGCTCCCAACGCGGACGGGCGGCTGGTGTGGGTCAGCGAGCAGACCAGCAGCAGCCGCGGCGTCAACCCCGCTGTGGTGGTGCCCGCGGTGGTGGTGCCTGTTGTGGTCCTGCTGCTGGCGCTGCTGGTGCTGGCCGCCTGGTACCGCCGCCGGCAACAGAAGTACTACCGCAATGCCCAGGGCATGCAGAACGGCTCGGTGGGCAGCTTCTCCGCCCACAGCGACGACCTCAGCCGGCCTCTGGCGGGCAGCCTCCGAGACGACCTGTCCCTGCCCTCGGCCAGCCCCAGTGATGTGCTCATCCGGGTGCCGGGCGCCAGCCAGGGCGGCGCAGGGCCGGCGGCAGGGTCCGGGACAGGGTGGCGGCGCTAAAGCTGCCACTCGTGCGGGAAGAGCGTGTGTGCCTTTGGGCCTACGGGCGCCGCTTGCTGTATGCTCCGCCGCATGTGCGTCGCCCGGGCGGCCGTGGGGGCGCGATGCTGTCCTGGACTGAGGCGTGCTGACTCCAGTCTCCAACGAGATCAAGACCGAGCCGGCGGGCGGACAACAGAGGAGACGTCAGCATCCCGTCTGCTGGGCGTGCCGTGGGGGCGAGCGTGTATGCGGCAGCAGCAGTGGTGGCGGCGGCGGCCTCATACCTGGTGCTGCAGTGGCCATGAGCGGGCGCGCCTGCGGCTTGTCTGCATGGGCAGTATGTGTGAGGTTGTTGGCGTGTATGAGTGGCTGTGAGAGAGCTTGTGTGTTGTGACTGATGTCGTAGCTTGACCGGTTGTTGGATGTCCAGATTGTGAATGTACTGTGTCAGGACCTAGCGCGGTAGCTAACCGCGGAACATATTGCAGCGTGTGCGCGATAGCGCATTCTCTGATAGCCATGACGAGATAGCTCCTGCGCGCCACGCACGTGCAGAGAATGCCTAGTACCATTCTAGCCGGCTATAGATTGATACGTCCTAGCTGCAGGGTTGAGATAACTCCCCTTGCGGATTCACTCACCATCATTCACTTAGAAACCCTAGATGCCAGGGCGCCCTTGATTCAAGGTGCGCATGCGGAACCTGCAGGATGCTCGTGACACGGTGGTCGACCGCGGGTCTGCGGCTGCAAAGCCGCCTCGCTTGATTGTAACAGACGCTGAGAGAGGCCCCCACCGCCCCAGTGGTTCGAGTATCAACCGTCTGGCAGCGCATAGCTTGTCCTCAAAGTCGCAAACACTAGGGGAGGGGCCTCCCCTGTCAAACACCGTACACCTCCGACTGGACTTCAGGTGATCGCATCCCGTGGAGGGCAGACAGTCAACCATGCAGCATCACCGGCATGCGTCCCGGGTTGATCTGGGCAGTTGGGCGCCAATGCACAGAAGTTGATGTGTGGACAGTCCGGAAGCACCACGCCGTCAGTGAACGGGGCCACAATCCAGGCGGTGGCGCCGTGTGGGGCTCCTCGCTTGCGGCCACGCAGGCAAGCAGGCACAGCCGCCGCACACATATGTGTGAATGCACAGTGCACTGACATGCTTGGGAGACTGCTTGGTGAATGCAAACTTAGGAAGGTGGGGCACAAGGGGAGTTACCACGCACTGGGGCGGGCGCTGCCGCAGCTGCACGCTGCGTGGTTGTCGACCTGCATGGACCTCTGGGCAATTGGGCCTCATACAGGTTCAAAATTGATGTGCAGAAGGTCCTAGAGCACCAGGCTTGCTTTTGTTCCTTGTAAGGCCTGAAAGATTGTTTAGCGACAGCCCGCTTTTTGCACGCAGCTGCTCAATTGAGCGTGAGTTCTCAATTGTACACTCTCCCTAAATGCTTTAGTATATATATATATATATATATATATATATATATTTACTTCTCTTCTACGACAGCCTTGGCGACGACACTTTCGGCATAGGATTCACGGCGGCGAGCCCCCGCGACTTGGCACAAGGCAGGAGTCGTTTATAGCCAACATGAGCGCAAGGTCGGGAGCTCGAAGTGCTCGGATTGGTCCGGTTGACCGCGGCACCTCCAGCGGCGGGCGACCAGCGTTCCCGCATGGCCCCTCCAGCGCGGCCCGCAGCTGGCGTGCTACCGCTACTACAACAGGTGGCAGTGACGGCTGCAGCACCAGTGGCAGGGTTTCAACCCGCATGAGCACGAGCGCCGGTGCTCACCAGGCGTCCAGCTGGTCCCCGGCCCGCGCTGGCGCCGCACGGTCCCGGGGACTGCAGCACGTAGTCGTGCCAGCCGCGGCCGCAACTCCTGACCCCCTCAGCAACCGCACCCTGTTTGCAGCTGCCACACAACCACCTTCACGTCGCAGCCTTCAGTGTCATGCAGCTTCAGGCAGCTCCTCCCAACCACAGGCCTCCGCCTCTGCTGCAGCCGCCGCCGCCGCCGCAGCTGCGGCGGCGGAGCTGTCTGCGCGCATCACCTCGCCCGCGCCCGACCTGGCGGCGGCCATGGACCGCCTGGCGCTGACGGACAGCTTCCGGCAGCTGGCGGGGTTCCTGGAGGCCAACAGCCAGCTGTTCGCGGGGCCGGAGGTGGTGGCTGTGGCGCTGCAGGTGGGCCGTGTGCTGGCTGGGGTGCAGGCTGGAGGTGTGGTGTGTTTTGCAGTGCTGGCGGTGGTGCCAAATCTGCCGCTGCCTCCACGGTTCCTGTTCAGGGCATGGTGTCTCTGCACCTATGCGCCGCCGGTGTTGCATTGCGCGCCATGGCATCTGCACACGTACGGTACATAACATGCGCGTGTACATGCCTGCATGCGCACATGCCCACAGGCCGCCAACGTGTCTGAGCTGTCCACGCGGCGCCGCATGGTGGCGACCATGGAGATCGTGCAGCGCCGGGCGGCGGAGGTGGAGGCGCAGGGAGGGCAGCTCACGCAGGTGCGACAGAGTGGAGAGGCTGGGTGGATGGGTGCGCTCACGGAGACAGGCAGCAGTGCGAATCAGCATGGCTGAGGTTGCCCGTCGCTCACGTTCAGGATGGCGAGTGTTTGGGTAACTCCAGGACATATGCGCACCAGGCCCCAACATCAGTACATGTACACATGGCGCGCCCACCGGCCTCGCCTCCCCCACCCTCCCTTGTCTCTGCAGGAGGTGCTGCTGGGCGCGCTGGACGAGCTGGTCGGCTCCTCGCTCACCGCCGCCGCCTCAGCAGCAGCCAGCGGCCGCGGCCTGCAGCAGCCGGACCCTGCGGCTGCAGCGGCCGGGCAGCAGGGTGAGGTGGTGGCGGAGCTGGATGCGTCCGAGGCGATTGCGGCATGGCTGCTGCCCAACGTCGCGCGCCACATCAAGCGGTGGGTGGTGCGGCCGCGTGCATCCGCCTGGAACACCTGCTGCGTTGCCCGTGGAAGCGCGTTTGCACAACCCTGCCCATCTATCCGCTCTTCGTGCGCGCAGCTACCCGCCTGACGTGGTGGCGGCTCTGGTGGCGGCGCTGGCGCAGCTGGACGCGTACGACAAGCGGCTGATGGAGGCGGTGGCGGCGGCGGTGGCGGCGGACCCAGCCGGCTGGCTGCGCCGCGCGGCGGAGGGCGGCATGGCGCAGGCGGCGGCGGCGGCGGCGGTGGCGGGCGGCGGCGGCGCGGGCGGGCAGGGCATGGCGCCTGGCCCGGCGACGGATGAGCGCAAGTGGTCGGTGCTGCTGACGCTGGCGCGCGGCTTTGCGCAGTTGGGGCACTACGACCCCCACCTCATGCGCGGCCTGGCGGAGCAGGTGGGTGGATGGGTGCGGGTGGAGCGGATGGGTGCGTGGTTGGGCGGGTGGGCGAGGTGGCTGCCTCATACCACAGTGTTTGCAAGTCGGGGGTCTGGTTGCTTGCTTTGCTGTCCGGTACGGCATGGCCGTACATGCCGTGACCGTACACGCGCAACCTGCTGTGTTTTGCCCACAGGCTGTGGCGATGATGCCCGACCTGGCGGAGCGCGCGGAGCGGGCCGACTTCACAGCCCCCGCCGCCTCCACCACCACCGCCGCAACGCCCACCTCCACCACCACCGCCGCCGCAACTCCCACCAGTGCCGCGGCGGACGGCGAGGGGCTCACCGCCGCCGCATCGCCAGTGCCAACACCAGCGGCAGCCGACGCGGCAACCGCTGCAGCAGTGTCAGTGGACAGCTCCGCCACGGACTGCCTGGTGGGGCTGCTGGGCGCCTTCCTGGAGCTCAACCACCTGGAGCCGGAGCTGATGCAGGTCGGAAGGGGGGAAGGGGGGGAGGGAGGCGGGAGGGGGCCTGCGGATGTGTGGTGTGCGCAGCCGCCAACTGGCCTCCGCCTCACAAGCACTGCCGTCACGGCCACCATGTACCCTCGTTTCCTTCTTCGGAGCGCTGCGAATCCTAATGTAACGTGAACACACGCTATGTTTGCTCCCCTGTGGCAAACTCCCCGCCACCCCCAGGCCGCCGGCGAGCACCTTGCCTCCTTCCGCCACCAGCTGGACGCCGAGGCCGCCGCCACCGCGCTGCACGCCTTCGCCGCCTTGGGCGCGCGCAACCCGCCCTTCTACGACCTGCTGCTGCGCCGCCTGCTCACCACGCCCCGGCCCGACCGCGTCACGCCGCAGACCGCAGGCGCGCTGTACAGGTGGGTGGGTGGGCCCCTGAGTTGTGGCGGGGGTGCAGGGGCGTGGGGGAGCTTGGGGCGTGCGAATGAGGAGGCAGCTCAGCGCGGCACAGGGCTTCGTGTTGGTGTTTCATGGCCGTGTGGCAGGCGCTGCCGCTAAGCGCTCATATCTGCTCCGCAGGGCCTGTGTGCTGATGGCGGGGATGGGCGACGTGCCGCCGCTGCAGCGCGGAGCTCTGGAGCCCGTGGCGGCTGCGGAAGAGGACGAGGAGGAGGAGGCGCGTGCGGCGGCGGAGCAGCGCCACGCGGCGGCGGCGGCACTGTCGGCGCTGCTGGCCGGCTACCGCGCGGCGTTCCCCGTGACGGAGATGCGGGCGGCGCACCTGGCGCGGCCCAGTCCGGAGCAGGTGGGCGGGCGTGGGCAGCCGCGAGCAGGGTTGGCCGCGGTACGAAGGCCGTGACGCGGTTGGGGGCTGCTGTGTGTTTCGATGTACACTATTGACGTTTCCTTCCCGGCTGCTGCTGTCCCGGGCCGCAGATTGAGGGCGCGTCAGATGAGCTGCTGGATGCGTGGCGGTCCACCGGACTGCTGGCCGTGCCACAGGCGCGTGTTGATGAAGTCCACGAAACCGCATTTCGAATTCCTCTGTTGATTGCTTGCATACACACCAAAACACACACACACACACATAAGCCGTCGTTTTCTGCATCGCATACACTGTCTTTGCGCAATGCTTGCCTTGTGCTCTTTAACACACACACACACATATACACGCGCGCGCGCGACCACACGCGTCCGCATAGTTGCAAACTCCAAGCCTCTCACGCTTCCCCTCTCGCCTCACCACAGGTGCTGGCCTGCCTGGACAGCCTGGGCGATGTGGTGGTGCTGCCGCCACAGGTGCTCACACCAGCCTCCACAGCCGCCGCGCAGGCAGCGCTGGAGGCCGCAGAGCGGGAGGTGGCACGCCGCGAGGTGGAGGAGGCCGCTGGGCGGCGCCAGCCGCAGCAGCAGCCCCAAGAGCAGCCAAGCTCTGTGCCGGTGCCTGCGGCCAGTGTGGTGGGCGGCGAGGAGGCGGTCGAGCTGCTGCAGCCGGATGCGCTGGTGGCGTACGAGTACGCAGGCTCAGGAGGCGGCGGCGCCGGTGCCGGTGATGACGGCGACTTGCGGGTGGTGCGTGTGGCGGTCAAGGTGCTGGATGAGCGCCTGCACTGCTGCCTCAACTTTGACGACGAAGGCCTGCAGCAGGATGTCGGAAAGAAGCAGGAGAAGCAGGCGACGACGTCGGGTGTCGAGGAGGACCCTGTGGCTGGGCTGAGGTTGCGGCTGCGTGGGCCGGCGCTGGCAGAGCTGCGATGCCTGGAGAGCTGGGGTTGGCGGCCGCTGGTTGTGCCGCTGGGGCGCTGGGTGGCGCTGGGCGCGGCGGGCGGCGCGGCGGCGCATGAGCGCTGGCTGGAGGCGCGGCTGCGGCAGGTGGCGGCGCGGGAGGGGCCCATGGGGGTGGAGATTGAGCTGTGAGGGAGGGGGGGTGCGTCGCTGCTTTGCAGCATGAAAGAGCGTATGGCATTGTAACGTGCACGATTTGAAGTGAGAACGCGTGGATCGGTGTTTGGGCTGGCGGGAGCGGGCATTCAAGGACCGGTACGCAAGTGCCAGCTTGGACCTGTGCGGCCTGTGCAGTTCCTGCATGCCTGCCAAACAACCCCTGGATAAGACCGTGTAATCGTGTAACCCAATATTTGGGCTCGTGGTGCAAGGGTAAGGGGCGGGGACTCTACGCGGAAACTGTCGGAGGACGGGAGGAGTATTACCTTGGCGGCATGGAGGCACGCGCATCGGTGGCGCCTATGGTCTGCGGAACCCTCCAGAACCCAAGCCATTTTCCACGCATTTCCTGCACGCCGCTGTCAAAGTGTCATTAGCCTAGCTATATTAGATACGTTGGCAATCTGATCTAGCGCTGAACACGCTGTTTCAAAGGACTGCACCGCGTAAAGCAAAGCCTCTTGCAAGCGTAGCAGCTGTGACGTAAGGCTCATTGTCTTCAAACTACAATCCCACATAAACTATCTGACGTAGCAGGCGGAAGGCCAAGCAATTTGAGACGCTTGAAGATACACACAGCGCGGAGGGTGCGCACACAAAATGGGCAAGGACTACTATGCAATCCTTGGAGTGCAGAAAGGAGCAGATGAAAATGAACTTAAGAAAGGTAAGCTCCGGTGCTGCGCCGTCGCTCCTGCGCCCTCTAGCGCGCAAGTGGATGTGAGACTCATACGACGAATCCCTTGATTCGATGATGCTCACAGCGTATCGAAAATTGGCGATGAAGTGGCACCCGGTAAGAAACCCACGACAGACAGTGCCGATCCTTGGCGGGGCGCCCTTTGGGTTCAGTGAATCGGTGCCACATTGTACACGCATGAACAGTGACGGCGTGATATAGTTGAGGGCGGCGGGGACTGGGGTTAGGTGTGAGGGAGGCGGGGAGAGCCTGCTGCTACCACGCACTGTGGTCACCAGTGGACTCGTTTGGGGCCTACAGGACAAGAACCCAGACAACAAGGAGGAGGCTGCCGCCAAGTTCAAGGAGATCTCTGAAGCTTACGAGGTTGGGGCTCTCAGCTTGGCGTTCGGGGCGCTGCGGGTGAAGGGCCACTGCGCGGCGTAGCGGGCGGGGCTAGTTGGGAAACACGGCACGGCCTGAGGTGCTCCCAGCAGTAAACAAGCAAGCAGGTAGAGGCTGCACCTTGACTCTCGTTGATGCCGCTCAACATATACACCATACTGCCCGTGGCCGCACATGCTTGGCACGCATACGCATCCCAACTGCTCCTACCGCGCTGTGACGCCGCCCCTCCTCCTGGCACCGTACCGTGCCGTACCGTACTGCAGGTGCTGACGGATCCAGACAAGCGGGAGGTGTACGACAAGTTCGGGGAGGAGGGGCTCAAGGGAGGCATGGGCGGCGGGCCGGGCGGCGGACCGGGCGGGCCAGGCGGCTTCCACTTCCGGAGACCCGAGGACATCTTCGCGGAGGTGCGACATAGGGGCCCGGGCTTGTTGGCGCACGACGGACTGAGCGGCAAGGACATGCCAGCATGGGGGCTCGGTATGGCGAATGCAAGAACCACCGGCCAGGGACAGACGGCACGCTGAGAAAGGCAGAAGTTGCCGAGCTGATGCGCTCGCTGACTGCTTGCGGCCTGTCCTGTTATGGTATGCAGCTGTTCGGGGGCCGCAGTCCGTTCGGCATGGACGACGACGACATGTACGCGGGCGGCAGCTTCGGCGGCGGCGGCGGCGGCTTCCCCTTTGGCGCGTTCGGCGGCATGGGCGGCTTCCCGGGCGGTGCGTGGCGGGGCGTGATGGTACCGTTGTGTGGTGTGGGGGCATGGCGGGAGGTGGTGCAGTGGCGCCGTGTTGGCGCTACCGGCGCGAGGTTGTGGTGATTGCGGCGTGCGTCGGTCCCCAGGACGGCAAAGTGCTGCGGTTGCGCTGGGCGGGAAGCGTTGTTGGCCCTCTTACCAGCAGTGTGCTCCTCGCACCCGCGTCCCTGCAGGCGGCATGGGCGGCATGGGCGGGATGCCTGGCATGGGGCAACGGCGGCCATCCGGGCCAGTCAAGGCCAAGGCCATTGAGCACAAGCTCAACCTCTCGCTCGAGGTAGGGGAGCCGGCCCTGGGGTCCGTGGGAACCTATCGCGTGCGGCCTGGGCGTCGCAAGGGGTCGTGGGTGGCTCCGGGCTTCATGCGGCAAGGCAGGGTAGCGTAATTGCTGGTGGGCACGTGAGGCTGGTACCCGATTTGTGTGCCAGCACGCCTGGCTCATCCCTGCCGCTGCATGGACAGGAGCTGTACGCGGGCACCACCAAGAAGATGAAGATCAACCGCAAGGTCAAGGGCCGGCCGCAGGAGGAGATCCTGGAGATCGCGGTCCGCCCGGGCTGGAAGAAGGGCACCAAGATCACCTTCCAGGAGAAGGGTGAGTCAGGCGTCAGGCGCGGGAGGTGTGGCTTGGCTGGGGCCTCATGCGTGCAGTTGCGGTATGCAGGGGGCCCAGCGGTGCGGGTCCATACGGGTTCATGCAGTGTTGCGGCAAACGACATGCGACACCCTTGCTTGTGTGTGCCCATGCACGGTTGCGCCGGCCCGCAGGCGACGAGGATCAAGGCATCATTCCCGCGGACATTGTCTTCGTCATTGATGAGAAGCCGCACCCACGGTTCAGGTGGGGCAAGCATCCCCAAGCGTGTCGTGCCTGTATACGTGGGTTGCATACGTGCCCTGTCCTGGTGCCTTGCGCGGCAACTGCATACCGACACCCACCCCACGGACACCCCCATGCCGTACCCCTCCTCCCCCCCTGCAGGCGCGAGGGCAACGACCTGTACTTCACGGCGGTGGTGTCGCTGGCGGACGCGCTGTGCGGCACCACGTTGCAGGTGGGGGCCGCTGTATGCGTGTGTGGGGGGGGGGAGGGAGGCTGGCACACGGCGGCAAGGGCAGCAGGGCCCGCAAGCGGGAGGTCGTGTGTCCGCCTGAGGTCCGGTGCCTCTCGCTTTGAAGAGCTACACCACATGCCACTGCTTGGTGTCCACACGCTGTGCTGCTGCCTGACTCCGCGAGCGCCTGCAACGCCAATGACGCACGACAGATTCCGCACTTGGACGGCACCACGATAGACCTGCCAATCCGGGACGTCATCCGGCCTGGCGAGAGCAAGGTGTTGCGGTGAGCATGGGCGGCTCGGGGGCCTTGGGGGTTGGTTATCCGTGTCGTCCAGTGGTGCCACGCCTGCTTCGCCGGGGGCTTTCAATACATGAACGGGACTACGCCTGTAAACACACTGCATCCCGTCCCCATCTCTTCCCCCACACCCGCCTCAAGCTCACGCTCACATTCGCTCCCTCCTGCGCCCAACCGCCTCCCGCGTCACACCGCCTCCCCGCAGCGGCAAGGGCATGCCCGTCACCAAGGAGCCGGGCGCGTTTGGGAACATGGTGCTCAAGTTCGACGTCAAGTTCCCGCGCGAGCTCAGCGACGCCACTAAGCAGCAGCTGCGAGCCATCCTGCCCTCGCACTGAGGAGCTGCAGGCGGAGGCCGCCGCGGCGGCAGAGCCTGGAGGTGGTGGCGGATGTATGCGGATGCGGGAGGAGGAGGCGGAGGGAGTGGAGGGAGGGAGGGAGGGGGTGGAGGCCTGGGCCCTGGCGGTAGAAGAGAAGAACATGATTGGGAGGTGTTAAACAAGCGGGACAGGCCAGACAGGTTGTTGCGTGCAGGGCTGTGTCAGCAGCAGTGGTGCCGCGTGTACTTTGCACGTGCGGGGTGCGGCGCGGCAATCCTCGCAACTACCAACACTTTAATTGACACACGAGGATCACAAACGGGCTTTCGCGCAACTGCCAACGAACAGGGAGTGGTGGGGGAATAGGCGGGAGTGGTGGGGCGCCGGCGGGCCAACCTGTCGCGTCAGGGTGCGAGATAACGGTTTTGCTTGCCCCCGCAGAGTGCCAGGCGCCGCTAGGTTTTGACTGTTGTGCAGTGCATGCAGCAGTTGACGGGGCGAAACCCGAGGCTCCGGACTCAGGTGTGGCGGATTTTGCCATGCCCGTGCGTCGGGTTTTGCGCCAGTTAGCTTAGGACGTGTGTCACTTTCCACGTCGGTGTGTACCGTATCGTGGCGTATCCGCAGCCTGCTCAGGGTTGATGCAGTGCTTGAACGTGTGTTTTACCCAGCTGCATCAGGCGCTGTTCAGGCGGATGTACTTTTCGTGGGCATTCGGCTGTGTGACCGGATATGCCGTGCAACTGTGCCATATGCGCCGGCCTGTGTTTAGGTTGGCGCAGGAGCTGAAGCAAGCTTGTCTTTGCTTGAGCTACTTGATTTAATCACCTAGCGATTTCAGCGCATTGACCAACAGAATGTAACAAGCGGCAGAGCCGCGCCAGTATTGTGGGCGGAGCCTCTATGGCTCGCCCGCACGCATGTATGCTGGCTCCTGGACCAATACCTGGGAAATGTGGTTCTCCAAACGCAAGCCCCCCCCCCCGCCCGGCCCCGCATTTCCAGGAGGTACGACCCCCCGGGGGACCAGCCAGCCCAAGTCACGTAAACACGCCAGAGATAATTTTGAGCGGGGGGGGGGTTTGTTGCTCTAAACTGCGGGGCTAATGCGGGTGCCGCGCGAGCCCACGTGTACATTTGCTCACAATTACATTCATCAACGATAGCTTCACACATGTGACAAAGGATTTGGGTAGAATGCGGGCAAAATCGCGAGTTGACAGTCACGTCGGAATGGCCCCCAGCGGCGCAATCGCGGGGGGGGGGGGGGGCTTGCTCTAAAATGGGGGGGGTTGCTCTACATGCTCTAAAATGGGGGGGATTGCGCACGCATCTCCCTGTGTCGAGGCTCTCCACATCCAGTCCAACCTCCCCACACGGGGGAGGGGTCTCCTCTCCACCGTCTTCCTAAAACGCCCCAAGGGGGGGACTTCATCCCCCCTGTCCGCCACAAAGGGGGGTTATCACGATATGAACTGCAGCCCCTGGGGTCTCACTTCCACACACGCGCTGTGAAAGCCCGACTATCCCCACAGCGCCAGGGGCCGCACGCCTGCAACCAGCAACTGGACTAATCGTCCTCGTCCTCGTTCTCCCCTGCTGCTGCTGGGCACCGCCATCGGGGTCGGCATCGGGGTGGGGCCGGCCTCCAAAAACCTCCGGGCGGCCGTCGTCACCATGCAACAATTGCAGGACAAACAACGGGAGCATGTTGCAGGCCCTGTTCACATCCCGGTTCTTTGGGCAAACGGGGCAATATGGGGAAAGGTAGGGTCTCCCAAACCTGCACCTGCCCCAAAACTGCCCCAAACCTGCCCCAAACCTGGCCCAAAACTGCCCCAACCCTGGCCCAACCCTGCCCCAAAACTGCCCCAAAACTGCCCCAAAACTGGACCT